>NC_045437.1:64760502-64821116 GCF_002776525.5 Piliocolobus tephrosceles
ATCTCACTTGACAAATGAGAGGGAAAGGGGGAGTTAGATTCCATTCTCAGCATGCTGCTCTGCCTGCCTTACATAGAATCTACTATCAGAGGAAAACCTTTAAATAAGTTTTTGGGGCCAGGGTATAGTGTGGGATGTGATGAATGGTGCCTCATAAGACACTTCCTGTGAAGCTTGCCCATGAGAATAAGTTATATGTGTAATACATATACATTTGTATGAACTCTGCACAAAATACGAGGTAAGATGGAAAATGGCTGGAAAAGTGCCAAAGAGTCATGGGAAGTTTGTAGAAAGGTGATAGTCAGGAAAGAATAAGTAGTTAAAATAAGCTAATGTGTGGCTAGAGAGGAAATAATATTTAGAGGTAGGATAGATAAAACATCGTGGCTAGAAAGAAAACAGGAAGAATATTACTGAAGAAAATTGGCCAAGAAAAAAATGCAAACTCTATTAAAGCCTATGCCAGTGCCTTCCAGGCTGCTGCCCTTTTGAGTAGAGTTGATTTGTGGATGTATTTAGGTGCCTGGTTGAAAGACAAAACACAGCACTCAGATACTTCCTCTCATCTTATTTCATCTTGACGTTGGTCATTATTGCTAAGGAGACAGGGACATGGAAACCCACTTAGGGAAAGTAAAGACAGGTTTTAAAGTGAAAAATAATTTGGTCATAGGACCTTTTAACCTTCCTTTCTCAGGTCTCTGAGGAAAAAAAATGGTCTTTGGCATGCTAACCTTTAACTTTGTACATTTGATTCTGCAACCTAGCGGGAGAAAGAGACAGAGAGATAGCGAGCGCATGACTGGATGGTAGAAATAGGTTCCATACGTCCCCTTTGGAGAGAAAGAATTCTTTCTTTGTCCCTGTCATTCACTTCAGTACTGTCTTCAGCTTCTTAACTCTAAATTCCTGTACTTATGTCTCCTCAATCTCACCTCTCATTCACCCTTTAAACCCTTCATTCTCCTAGAATTGCTCTTTGTCATTCCAGAATATGTTGTTTGGAGTCTTTTACCGCATCTAGCACTTTCTGCATGCATTTTCTATCATTTGTGTATACACTTCATCTGTTGTGTATATAGTAGATTGTAGGTACCCAGAGGTACAAATCCTTATCTATGGGGACGTATCATGTTCATTTCTGATTCTTTAAGGCACTTGCTCAGTGTCTTATATATAGTGTCTTATTGCTCTGAATGGCTAAAACCACATTACCTTAAACTATTCAGGGGCATATGCCTCCTGTTTTTCCTTCCCTTTCAAATATGTCATAGCAAGAAAAAAACTGCCTTATCCGGTATAATCTTCCAAGGATTTTGTAAAAATTCAAAACACATACTGTATCCAACTCATGAACTCATCAACTTAGCATGCATCCAAGGATTTTCAGGAGACTGGAAAAAAAGGAAACACACTAAAATAGAATATACTTTTTTATGTTTGAGGTTTTTCTTCCTTGATTTTTCTGGGAGTATTTCTAGATAAAAGAGTATGCTTTTCATATGTAAGTGTTATGTGTGTGTGTGTGTGTGTGTGTATATATATATATATATATATATGTTGTGTGTGTGTGTGTCTGTGTGTCATGAGGTATACTTCATTGAAAAACTTCAGGCCAGGGGAGACTTTTGAAAGCCACAATATGGCCGTGTGGCTCCTTAAGACTTAAGACCAGTAATGGAGATGGTGAAGATAAACTCCTTCAGCTTTGGGATCATGATGCCACAGCTTTGTTCTGGCTGACTGTCCTCTGTAGATGTCTACCAGTTCCTATTAGCTGATTACAGAGGTACACATTGGCAAGGGACATGTATGCACACGTGAGCAACATAGAGGTCTACCTGGATTCTGCCACCCTGGGCTTCTCATTTCTTCATTACCAGAGCCTGGAAGGGTGCATTGGAGATTTGGCTCTGGCTTGGATCCCTTAGGACTTCACTTCTTCGTGGCTTATCTCATCTGCAGGGAGAAGACATGGGAGGCTGTGGTGACCACCATTTGGGTCAGCTTGCAGGGTGCTTTCACCCCTCTGTCAGTCAATCAGGAGTCAACAAATCTTTATTGAGCACCTACTGTATACAACGCATGCATGGCGCTACTCTAGGCAGGGGAGATACAAATTCTTCAGATACCTGTGACTCAACTCTGGCTTCAGAGGAGGTGAGGCTCCCTCCTTCATCCCTCCTATCTCATCATGGGCCACAGAGAGTTCCCAGCACTTTCTTCTCCTCATCTCTCCTGTCTTGTTATAATAGTCTTAGAGTACATCTTCATTTTACAGCTAAACTAGTAATGATCCTAGGATTACCAAATTACAACAAAATTCACTCTTGTAATCTAACAGCTTGCCAAAAAATGTGGGTGATTTTTAGATTCTGAAGTGGAAAAGGAGGAAGTGGAGATGGGGAGACAACTCACCATTCGTTTTGACAAAGAGGAAAATGAAAATGAATAGATTCACCCAGGCACACTGTTTTTTCCATTTCCTTGTGTGAACGTGTAGAAAGGTTTGATGGGACAGAAAGAACGCTCAGATTGGATGTGCTCACTAAACCTTCAACCATTCTATGTGCTGGGCCCTCTGCCAGGGCTTAGGAATATAACAGTCAATAAGACAGACACAGTGTGTCAGGACACCAGGGTTTTGATTTGACTCTTGACAAATGAATCTTGTGACCCTGAGAAGACACTTCACTTTTCTTGCTCTCAGTGTCCACATCTGTAAGCTGACACTGAGACTGGAGGGTGGCCAACATTTTCTAACGTTTTCCTAGTTCCACCTGGGACCTATAGGACCAGGGACACAAATTCGTATCTTAGAAATGGAGGTACTGGTGCCAGTTACTTTTCCATGAAGGGCTGGGGAGATGCCTCTGAAGTCCAGTCCCCTTTAGACAGTGAGCATCCGGATTCCTGAGGATCAAGGGGAAGTGTCATGATCTCCACTGCCTTGGGCCAGGAGACGCCAAACAGGAGTTTCACCTTCAGCTCCTTCTCTAGGCTGCCCTGGGAAGGAGCCCACATCATGCTGCTCAGTGCAGCAGGTGCTCTGTGCTGACTCTCACATGAGCTGTCAACACATTGACTGCATTCCTCTGCATTCTCCCAGCTTTAGGTTTGGCAGCCAATTAAAAGAGCTGTTCTGACACTGGATAAAAAGGGAAGGGAAAACTGTGTTTGGTGCTAAGTGTGGGCAGGAGGCGCTCGTGGTGCTGGAGGAGTCCAGACTGGATGCAGAAGCTGCTCCTCCCTCCTGTGGAGGACAGACCTGCCCAGGCCACCAAGCTCATTCCTGTCCCCACAGCAGACAGCTGGCCCCAGCCCCTGGAAGATCCTGCGGTTGTGGTCTGTGCAGAATTTACTTACACCTTTGGGAGGTGGTTTTTGTCCCCCTGTACATCACCAGGGAGAAACTATGACTTGCAAATTCAGGGTTCTGAACCTTTTTTTGTGCCCTTTGGCTGTCTGGTAAAGCCTGTGGAGGCCCTCTCAGAATAATGTTTCTAAACGCAAAAATTTAAATACATACCTAGAATTGTAAAGGACCTAAAGGACACCAATCATATTAAAATTCAATAAACAAAATATTTTAGTGATAAAGTGATAGAATCACAGGTACTGCTAATGCTACAGTGTTTGCTGCCTATGGTGTTATTTATTGCTGTATAACACAACTTAGCAACTTAAAAATAACAAACATCACACTCAGTCTCTAAGGGTTGGGAATCTAGGAGTCACTTAGCTGGGTGTTTCTCCTCTGAATCTCCCATGAGGTTGAAGTCAAGTTGTTGGCCAAGACTCCAGCCATCTGAAGGCAGGAAGATAGACTTCCAACTTCCAAGCTCACTCATGTGACTGGTGGCTGGTCTCACATTCTTGCTGGCTCTTGGCTGGATGCTTTAGTTCCTTGTCACATGTCAAGACATGGTAGCTGGATTCCCTCAAAGTGAGTGATGAAGAAAACGAACAAGAGTTCCAGACAGAGAAGCTCAGGCTTTCATAACCTAATCTCGGAAGTAACAGCCATCACTCCTCCTGTGCCCTATGTCACATAGGACCAATGTGAGGCTACATGGGAGGGACTGCATGGGGATGTGAACATCAGGAGGGGGGCTCCCTGGAACCACCTGGGAAGCCGACTATCACACCTACATTCATGACAGAGGGACAGGCTAAATTTTCATTATAGCTTAGTAAAAATAGACACATAAATTTTTTTCTCATCCAGTTTCCTGGACCATGGAATCTAGCCACAGACCCCAGGTTAACAATCCCTGATAGATTGAAAGCATCTTTGTTTCCAGGCAATTTCTAATCTTTTTCATTCATGACTTTTTTTTAGCTTTATTGAGGTATAATAAAAAAAAATTGAACACATTTAAGGTGTACAATTTGTTGTTTTTATATATGTGTATATTGTGAAATCACAGCTACAATTTACTGAGGTATAATAAAAAACTGTACACATTTAAGGTACAACTTGTTGTTTTGATATACACATGTATTGTAAAATGATAGCCACAATCAAACTAATTAACGTATCTTCACCTCACATAATTTAACTATAGTCACATAGATGTATATTAGATGTCCGGAACTTACTCATCTTGCAAAACTGAAACTTTATACACTTTGATCAATGTCTCCACATTTCCTCCTCCCCCCAGCCCCTGGTAACCATCATTCTACCCTCTACTTCTATGAGTTTGACTATTTTAGATTCTACATATAAGTGAGATCCCGAAATACTTGTCCTTCTGTGTTTGGCTTATTTTACTTAGCATCATATCCTTCAGATTCGTCCATGTTGTTGCAAACGGCAGGATCTCCTTTTTTTAGACCGGATGATATTCTGTTTTATATATGTATACATATATACCACATTCTAAAAAATCATTTATCTATTGTGGACATTTAGGTTGTTTCTATGTCTTGGGTATTGTGACTAATGCTTCATAGCACATTGGAGTATTTATATCTCTTCAGGATACTGATTTCATTTCCTTCGCATATATATCCAGAAATGAGACTGCTAAGTCATATGGTAGTTTTATTTTTAACTTTTTGGGGAACCTCCATACTGTTTTCCATAATAGCTATACCAATTTACATTTCCACCAAGAGTGTACAAGTGTTTCCTTTTCTCCACATCCTCACCAACACAGGCTATCTTTTGTCTTTTTGATAATAGCCATTCTAACAGGTGACAGGTGATATTACATTGTAATTTTAATTTGCATTTTCCTGATTATTAGTGATGTTGAGCACCTTTTTTACACCTGTTGGCCATTTGTATATCTTCTCTGATAAATGTCAATGTCCTTTGCCCATTTTTTTATTGGGTTGCTTGATTTTTGCTATTAAGTTGTTAGGAATTCCTTATATATTTTGGATGTTAAGCCCTCATCAGATACATGGTTTGCAAATATTTTCTCCCACTTCATAGGTTACCTTTCACTTTGTTGATTGTTTACTTTGCTGTACAGAGGCTTTTTAGTTTGATAGAATCCCATTTTTCTATTTTTGCTTTTGTTACCTATGCTTTTTGGGGTTATATCCAAGAAAAATCATTGCCCAAACAAAGGCCAAAAAGCTTTTGCCCTGTCTTTTATTCTAGTAGTCTTTCTGATTTTAGGTCTTACATTTAAGTCTTCATTTTGAGTTGATTTTTGTGTATAGTGTGAGATAAGGGTCCAATATCATTCTTCTGCATGTGGATATCCAGTTTTCCCAATACCATTTGTTGAAGAGACAATCTTCTCCCCATTGTGTTTTCTTGGCACCTTTGTGAAAGTTCAGTTAACGAGTGTATTTACTTCTGGGCTCTCAATTCTGTTCTATTGGCTTATATGTCTGTTTTATGCCAGTGTCATGCTGTTTTGATATTATAGCTTTGTAACATATTTTGAAATCTATACAGGTGATGCTTCCAGCTTGCTCTTCTTGCTCAAGATTGCTTTGATTGCTCAGAGGTTTTTGTGGTTTCATATAAATTTTAGGATTTTTTTTTCTATTTCTATAAAGAATGCCTTTGGAATTTTAATAGGAATTTCATTGAGTTTGTAGATCACTTTGGGGAGTATGGATATTTTAACAATATTCTTTTAATCCATGAAAACAAGATTTCTTTCTATTTATCTGTGTCTTCTTTAATTTCTTCATCAATGTATTATAATTTTCAGTGTATAAGCTGGCCCTAAGGGAGCAGAGTTACTCAGGTAAAATGCTTTCTATACTTTTCTATCTGACTGTCCTCAGTTTTTGTCCTCCCCTGGGTGGCTGCAGCTTCTTAACCTCACTCTGGAGCTCTCCCAGTGCTCTTTCGGTCCATGGGTAATTGTCAAATTACTGTTTATTTGGGGAGACGAGGGTCGGAACCTCCTAGTCCACCATCGTACTGATATCACTCCCTAGACAATTTCTGTGTCTAAAGAGAAATGCTGTGGGGTAATAAATATTACAGACCATCCTCTTCTCATCAAAGCTGCAGGACCAGTGCACAGGCCTGACAAGCTTCCCTTTGATTAGTTGAGCTCAGGGTTGCTGACACTCCTAGCTGTGCACAGATCATAACGTATGGAAGATGGTGTATATTTATGGGATAAAGAGATCTTATTGATTAGTGCATATGGGATCAAAATATATTAAAGTAAGGTAAATTGTTGGAGACCATCAGTAGATTATTTTTTACAGAGAGACTATACATGCCTTACTCCTGCTTGGAAACCTCTGCCTGTTCTCTTCCCTGAGCTTGGAATGCTCTTCTTCCAGATATTGCTCTTTTCCTGCTTTCCTACATTTCTTTACTCAACTACCACTTTCTCAGTGCCGTCTTCAATCTGCCTATTCTATGGTAGGAGTTTCTCAGATGGCCCTGAAAGATCCTCATCCCCTGGTCTTTGTGTCCTTCTATAGTCTTGTCCTTGAGGGTGGGCAGGATCTAGTGACCAACTTCTAAGGAAAAGAAAACAGCAAGAGGGATGGCACGTCACTTCCAAGATTAGGTAACAAAGAATCTGGCTTACTTCCGGCTTGCCCTCCCTTCCTCTCTCACCTGCTCCCTTTGGTGAAGCCAACTGCCCTGCTGTGAACTGCCCTAGAGAAGCTGATGTGGCCAGGATAGGAGGGAGGATTCTGCCAACCAGTTGATAAAGAGCTGAGAATCTTGGTCCAACAAACTGCCAGAAATCGAATCCTTGTCAACAACCATGTGAGTGATCTTGGAGGTGGATCCTCCCCTATTCAAACCCTGAGATGACTGCATGCCTGGCCAGCACCTTGATTACAACCTTGTGGGACCTGAGACTCTGGCCCAGCCTGTGACTTCCTGAGCCAGAGGATCCTGGGCACAGCTAAGCTGTGCCTGGATTTCTGAGTCACGGAAACTGTGATCATAAACGTTTCTTGTTTTAAGCCACTCATATTTGGGGTAGTTTGTTATTCAGCAAGAGGTAACTAACATATTATCAACAATTATAACATCTCACTCTCAGCTGGTGTTTCCTATCCTTCACTCTCACCACACGCCATTGTTCCTCCTTATCACTTTTCACTATATAACACATATTTTTTACTTACATATGTTGTTGTCTGTTGCCCCTAATAGAATGTGTGTTCTATGAGGGCAGGCATTTTTGGCTGGAAGTATACTTAGAACAGTGCTTGATACACATTCAGTGCCCAATAAATACTTGCTGAATAAATGAAGGATGTGAAAATGGGAATGGGAAGAGCATGCCTAGAGTTCTGGTGGCATTTGAGAGAGCAACTCCCGGATATGCTACCTAGACACATTCCGACTCACCTTTCCCACCACTGTGAGATCATTCTCCATATCCCTGCCCTATCTCCTATACTTCCCTTGACCTGGGCAAGCACGGCCCCTGTCCCAGACCCCATACCTCAGCAGGGATCCCATCTTAGAGTGTCTTCCTCATATTTGTCTAAATCCTCTTCCAGCACCAGCACCTAAGAACAGCCTAGATCCGTAGTGCCTCTGTTGGGGTACCCCAAGCCCAGACTGCATCCCATGTAGACCCAGACCTCATTGCTCTTGTTCAGGTGCTCTCCAGCCACCACCCCCTCAGAACCCTGACCACCCCCAGTGAGAATCATTACAGCAAGGCACTGTTAGTGACAAGAATGCTCTGGCCAGGAGAGTAACAACAACAATAACAATAATGAAGGTTATAGATTGAAGGAGAACTAATAAAATAAATTTTAGTTGAATCCTGGTTTGAAAAAATCACATCCACAATGCCCTTCCTTACATTTTTCCCAGCCGTAAAACAAAGGCCTCATCAAATTGATGAGTCAGGAAAGATCTAAAGGACATAGTTCTCTGTCCCCAGTTTCCTGGGGGTCAGGAATTTTTGTCAATTTCAAACAAATACACAGTTGATCGGTTTTCCTGGAGCCTATATACTTGTCATCATGAATGGACCCCTACATGATTTAAGCCACTTCACAACAACAAAAGAAGGATGTTTCTTCCTTTTTCTTTATCTAAGCCTTTAAAAATAATTGAGATAAGCCCTCAGCAGGAATGCAGTTGACATGTGTGAGGCCTCTGCCAAGAGGTGACTTTTGCCCTATTTTGTTCTTGGCTTCCACTTATCCCAGCCCTAATGTAGCACAAGATCTGGTTCTAAACAGCCTGGGTTGAAAATGCAACTCTAACACTTAGGTATATGACCTTGAGCACAGCACTTCTCAGTTTTATCATTTGTAAAATGGTGTATCAGTTCATTTTCACACTGCTGATAAAGACATATCTGAGACTGGGCAATTTACAAAAGAAAGAGGTTTAATTGGACTCACAATTCCACATAGCCAGGGAGGCCTCACAATCATGGCAGAAGGCAAGACGGAGCCAACCACATCTTATGTGGATGGCAGCAGGCAAAGGGAGAGCTTGTGCAAACCATCAGAGCTTGTAATATTCATTCCCTATCACGAGAACAGTGCAGGAAAGACCTGCCCCATAATTCAATCACCTCCCACCAGGCTCCTCCCATGGCATGTGGGAATTGTGGGAGTTACAATTCAAGATGAGATTTGGGTGGGGAGACAGGCAAACCATATCATTCTTCCCCTGGTGCCTCCCAAATCTCATGTCCTCACATTTCAAAACCAATCATGCCTTCCTAACAGTGCCCCAAAGTCTTAACTCATTTCAGCATTAACTCAATAGTCCACAGTTCAGTGTTTCATCTGAGACAAGACAAGTCCTTTCCACCTTAGAGCCAGTAAAATCAAAAGCAAGTTAGTAACTTCCTAGGTACAATGGGTGTATAGGCATTGGGCAAATATAGCCATTCCAAATGGGATAAATTGGCCAAAACAAAGGGACTACCGGTCCCATGCTAGTCCAAAATCCAGCAAGACAGTCAAATCTTAAAGCGCCAAAATGATCTCCTTTGACTCCATGACTCACATCCAGGTCACGCTCATGCAAGAGGTGGATTCCCATGGTCTTGGGCAGCTCCACCCCTTTGGCTTGGTAGGGTACAGGCTCCCTCCCAGCTGCTTTCATGGGCTGGCGTTGAGTGTCTGTGGCTTTTCCTGGTGCATGGTGCAAGCTGTCAGTGGATCTACCATTCTGCGGTCTGAAGGACAGTGGCCCTCTTCTCACAGCTTCACTAGGCAGTGCCCCAGTAGGGACTCTGTGTGGGGGCACTGACCCCACATTTCCCTTCCATACTGCCCTAGCGGAGGTTCTCCGTGAGAGCCCCATGCCTGTAGCAAACTTCTGCCTCGACATCCAGGCATTTCCATATAGCCTCTGAAATCTAGGCAGAGGTTCCTAAATCCCGAATGTTGACTTCTCTGTACTGGCAGGCTCAACACCACGTGGAAGCTGCCAAGGCTTGAGGCTTGCACCCTCTGAAGCCACAGCCTGAGCTCTATGTTGGCCCCTTTCAGCCACAGCTGGAGCAGCTGGGATGCAAAGTATCAAGTCCCTAGGCGCCACACAGCACGGGGACCATGGGCCCAGCCCCTGAAACCACTTTTCCTCATAGGCCTCTGGGCCTGTGATGGGATGGGCTGCTGCGAAGACCTCTGACATGCCCTGGATACATTTTCCCTATTGTCTTGCAGCTTAACATTCAACTCCTTGTTCCTTATGAAAACTTTTGCAGCCAGCTTGAATTTCTCCTCAGAAAATGGAATTTTCTTTTCTATCACATTGTCAGGCTACATATTTTCCAAACTTTTATGCTCTGCTTCCTTTATAAAACTGAATGTGTTTAACAGCAGTCAAGTCACCTCTTGTATTGCTTTGCTGCTTAGAAATTTCTTCTGCCAGATATTCTTTTTTTTTAAAATTATTATACTTTAAGTTCTAGGGTACATGTGCATAACGTGCAGATTTGTTACATATGTATACTTGTGCCATGTTGGTGTGCTGCACCCATCAACTCGTCATCACCCATCAACTCGTTATTTACATCAGGTATAACTCCCAATGCAATCCCTCTCCCCTCCCCCTTCCCCATGATAGGCCCCTGTGTGTGATGTTCCCCTTCCCGAGTCCAGGTGATCTCATTGTTCAGTTCCCACCTATGAGTGAGAACATGCGGTGTTTGGTTTTCTGTTCTTGTGACAGTTTGCTGAGAATGATGGTTTCCAGCTGCATCCATGTCCCTACAAAGGACACAAACTCATCCTTTTTTAAATCATCTTTCTCAAGTTCAAAGTTCCACAAATCTCTGGGGCTGAGGCAAAATGCTGCCAGTCTTTTTGCTGAAACATAACAAGAGTTGCCTTTGCTCTAGTTCCCAACAAGTGCCTCATTTCCAACTGAGACCACCTTAGCCTGGATGTTGTTGTCCAAATCGCTATCAGCATTTTGGTCAAAGTCAGTCAACAAGTCTCTAGGAAGTTCCAAACTTTCCTACATTTTTCTGTCTTCTTCTGAGCCCTCCACACTGTTTGAACCTCTGCCTGTTACCCAGTTCCGAAGTCAGTTCCACATTTTTGGGTATCTTTTCAGCAGTGCCCTACTCTACTGTTACCAATTTACTGTATTAGTCTGTTCTCATGTTGCTGACAAAGACATACCCAAGACTCGGCAATTTACAAAAGAAAGAGATTTATTGGCCTCATAGTTCCATGTGGCTGGGGAGGGCTCACAATCATGGTAGAAGGCAAGGAAGAGCAAGTCTAGTCTTACATGGATGGCAGCAGACAAAGAGAGAGATCTTGTGTAGGAAAGCTCCCATTTTTAAAACCATCAGATCTCATGAGACTCATTCACTATCATGAGAACAGCACAGGAAAGACCTGTCCCCATAATTCAATCACCTCCTATTGGGTTCCTCTCACAACATGTGGGAATTGTGGAAGTTACAATTCAAGATGAGATTTGGGTCAGGACACAGCCAAACCATATCAAATGGACACAATAATAGTGTGATAGGAAAAATAATGGCCCTTAAAACTGCCCATGTCCTCATCTTCAGAGCTATGACTATGTCACCTTACCTAGAAAATGAACTTTGTGTGTTTAAGGTTACATGCAGACCTTGAGGTGAGTGATTAACTTAGATTATCTAGGTGAGCTAAATACATTTGCATGAGTTCTTAAAAGCAAACAACATTTCCTAGGGGTGCTCAAAGAGAAAGATGCTATGATAGCCAAAGGACTTTCTGGGTAATTGTGGAAAAGGACATAAATATCCCTGAAAATTTACTTCATTTGATTAAAAATTTATGTGAGTTTTCTGGTGAAAAGATATCACCAGAAAGTACTGAAGACCTTCCCGAACCTCAGAATTTTATATTAGCCACATTTTTAAAAAGTATTAAACATACTTTAATAATATATTTTATTTAATCCAATGTGTCTAAAAATAATCCCAGCACTTCGGGAGGCCAAGGCAGGCAGATCACGAGGTCAGGAGATCGAGACCATTCTGCCTAACACAGTGAAAACCCGTCTCTACTAAAAATACAAAAAATTAGCTGGGCATGGTGGCACGCACCTGTAGTCTCAGATACTCAGGAGGCTGAGGGGCAGGAGAATCACTTGAACCCGAGAGGTGGAGGTTGCAGTGAGCCGAGGTCACACCACTGCACTCCAACCTGGGTGACAGAGTGAGACTCCATCTCAAAAATAAATAAATAAACACATAAATAAATAAATAAATAATAAATTATTGTAATACATGATATATAAAAAAAATTATTAGAGATATTTTACACTGTTTCATACTAAGTATTTGAAAGTATTGAGTACTTGACACTGACAGCTCATCTCAATTTGAACTAGTCACACTTCAAGTGCTCAATAGCCACATGTGGCTGGTGGCTACTGAGTTAAATGGGGCAGCTTACAGAACATAATCTGGACTGAGGGATACCGGGCATAATTGAAAGCAAAAGAACTACACTGAAAATGGGGTCTAAGTAAAAGCTTAAATCCTAAACGTTGACACCTGTTTTCCTACTGCACTATCCCCCTACAGCCTTCTTTCTTCCATTGGCTGTCAAAACCCAAGTGGCCAAGTTTGTAGCTTTAAGACAGTTCTTAAGTATAAGTAGATAACCAAGGATTACTAAGCGCTCGAGGAAAGTGTTTAATATGAAATATAAAAACAAACAAATGTTGGGAGATAATTCCCTTTGGTCTTTCATATTTATGCATATCTTTCAAGCAGAAGCACAGAATGCTTTTCTAGGCTATCCTTTCACGGGCCTTTGTACAGCAAACAGCCTTGAAAGAAACAGTATGCCCTACCACAGCAAAGGGCAGATACATTTGCTGTTCAGTATACTGTCTCACTCTGGAACAAAAGTCAGATCGGCTCAATGCCCATTATAAAAGACTGGAGTCCCCTAAGCTTGGGGTTCCTTTTCTATAATGACCTACTGTGCATACAGACATTACCCAGGCTTCTTTGTGTTGCCCTGTGGGAAGTGATGCTCAGGAAACTGATACAAATGCTGAAACTCTGGCTGTGGCCATTGCTGTGAATAACATAGTCCTGTCTCTGACCCAGAAGTCTAATGCCTTCTTAAAGCATCCAAGCAACTGTAGTAGGCTAACTTGTTAGACTGAAAGTGGGCTAAAAGTCTTAGACTCTTCATAATTCTTGACAAAGCAAACAAGCAAACAAAAAAAACGTACAGAAAAAGACAAAAGCAGCTTGGAGAAAACAGAAACTGTAAAGGTAGATAAATTTTTTTTTTAATTAACTTGATCCTAGAGAGATTTTTTAAAATTATTATATCCATGAAAGGAGAATAGGATGCCACAGAAACAGAATAATCATGGACTAAGAAAGAAATTTGTGGAGTTAAAACTGTGATGGCAAGAATGTAAAATGCATTAGAAAAGTTGGAAAATAAAATTGAGAAAAACAGGAAAAAAAGAAAAGAAAATTAAAGGATCCATCCAGGAGATCTAATATCTAAATAATAGGAGTTCCAGAATGAGTAAAAAATTGAGGGAAATAAATTAACAAAGAGAATAACTTAAGTAAATTTGAAACATGAGTTTTGAAGTTGAGAGTCCCACTGATGCAAAGCCCAATGGACAAAAGTAGATCCACACCAAGGCATGTCATCATTAAATTTCAGAGCACTGGGAAAAAACAACATCTTGTCAGTTTCCAGAGAGACGTAACAGTTCCTGTATAAGGCCCAACAATTAGCATTGCTTTGAATCTCTAAACATCCTCAGTGGAAGTTAAAGGACAATAGAGAATTTGCCTTTTAAATTGTGAGAGCTCTCTTACCCAGCCAAACTTTCAATTTAATATGAGAGCAGCATACAAATATTTTCAAACATGCAAGGTCTTAAAAAGAGAGAAGTAAAAGGGACACATGGAATTATAATGAAGAGAGATTCTCAAGATGACAGTTGTGTACTAAGGTAGAGAGCAACCAGGCTGGAATAGAAAATATCAGAACAATTCTATCTGGAAAAGATGTCTTCGAGAAGTTGAAATTGATAGAATATTTGATACATTTGAAAATATAAAGAGAACATTTAAACATTATGAGAGTATTTGGAGCTGAGGTTTGTGAAGAGCTCCAGAGGCACTTTTTGGTGACATCTATTTACATATTGGTTCTAATAAATTATAAGTACATTGAAAACTAAGCAAATTATAAAATAAGACAACTAATCACTAACTTTTAGGAAAACAGAAAATGTATAAGACAGAAAAAGTAAGAGTGTGTGTGTGTGTGTATATATATATATATATATATACATGGAGAGAGCATGGTTCCATGGTGAGCAGTGTTTACATAGTCCTAATTATATAAACACTGATTATTGATACATTCTACATTATCCTATAAATATACTGTATCGAGAGAATAAGGGGATGAGAAGTGGGCTTGTAGGAGGGGTTGATGCTATGAAAAAAAGTCAAATCTTGATTCTTTAGTTTTAGCCATTATGGAGAATGAACTAGCAATATAAGCATGTTACTCAGAAATATGAAGGTAAGTATCAAAAGTAAGACTTAAAATTTCCGCGTTACTTACAGAAGACATCATGGCTGAGGCAGACTTAGAGGCAAACGCAAGTTTCCCATAGGCAAAAACGGTGGGAGATTTCAGCCAATAAGAATAGACTGAGTCAAGATACAGATATTTGGAAAGAAAAAATTCAGCTGGAATACCAACTATGTGTCGTTATCAATATCAGCCTCATATGGTGCTAAAGACCAAGCTTCCCCTTCTGTAAATCTACCCAGAATCACCTATTAGTCTGTGGCAGGACCAGGATTCAAACCCTGGTCTGCCTCTGCAAAATTTGTATGTTCCTACCATCCTGTGCTGCCTCTTATGTAAACATAACACAGTGTAAAGTTATTGGAAAAATAACTTTGGGTTCCCCCCCAAGCCAGACCAGATAAAACTCAAGTGCAAGTAATTTATTTTGCAGTTGATTCCAGGAAACTTTGGTAAAGGAATGGGGAAAGGAGACAGAGAAGGAAAGAGAACTGATAAAGCGTTCTTTATTAAGCAAGTTGCCACTATAGCTAGAGCTCAGTCCAGCTGCGGAATTCAGGGATTCAGTGCACACAACCTGCTCCTCCTGGCTATACCTCCCCAAGGGGGTGAGGGGGCTGGATAGTTATGAATTCCAGTTACTGGCTAAAGGATGCTGAGAGGTTTGTTAATTCTCTAACACTTTAAGCAGCCTGCCATATGGGTGACAAAGTAAGCTCTGTGGCCCAGAGAAAACCCCCAGGCAAAAAAAAAAAAAAAAATGCAAGCACTGTAAGTTGGACAGACATATTGAAGTGGTGAGGGGAGATGGGTAGGAGATCAACGAAAGCTCCATGAAAGCAGGGACTGTATCTGTTCTATTTACCACTGTACATCCATTGCCTGACACATACAAGATGCTTATTAAATAGCTGTGGAAGAAAGGAAGCAAGGGAAAGAGGGAAGAAAAGACAGAGGATTAGCAGAATCAGGGCAACCACATTGCACATCTCCAGGACACTAGAGAAGAGGCCAGAAGGAAGAGCATAAAGGTCCTGAAAGACTTTGTTCGGTATGCATGGAGGGCTTGTGAAAGCTTTGCAGGTTAGAAAGTTTGCAAGAACTTTGTAAATTAGAGCAGAAATATGATATGACCACAGCAGAGTTTTAAGGAAATGAATCTGCTACTCTTCTGTTCAGCAAATGTTTACCAATCTTTTGGAGTCAAGAAGCGTTTTATTTTTAGTAAGGGTGGGGCAAAAGGTAGAAGATCTACATTGCTGCAGAACATTTTTAAGTTATCTCAATTGTTCATGGAGGAGAACAACTGCCAAATATTGTCAGCTTTCCATCTATTTCTTAGAGCTCGTTTGAAAGTATGAAGAGTATCACTTACCAAGAGACTAGGGACTGTGAGGACAGAGACTGGCAAGGCCCTCTGCTGCCAAGATCAAAGAGGAGGCAACAAGAAGCAAGTCCCAAGTGATCTGACGGTTGTCTCTGGCATAACATCTGGTACATCTCAAATTCACACTTTTTTCCCCCGAGTTGTAACACTGGTAAACTGGTAGAGAAGAAAACAGGAGGTGACGCTTTAGGAAATATTGGGAATGGAACAAGTGTGAACTCCACAAGGGGATGGAGTCTACATGGGGATATTTAATTTCGTTATATCACCTCCCTAATAGGCGATTCACTCAGAGTACCCCATGAACTTCAAGTCCCAAATCCCTTCTCCACAATTCAAAAAATACCAAAACTCTAAGCACTGATTTACTTTCATGAATTTGCACAAATTCATCCGACATCAAAACTTGACCTTGCTGTGAGTTCATTCATAGTCTTCCTTTTCCTGTCCTACTTTGGGTGAGTACTCATTCTCCTCTAGAAAATTTTGCGGCTCTGAATTCCAAAACACATGTGGCCCCCAAGGATATCAAACAAGGGATTGTGAACTGTAATTAAAAATCAAGTATTTGGCTTTTTTGCCTGCAAATAGGCAAAAACGTTTGTTGTTGTTGAAAGGCAAGACATGGAGCATCTGTTTTACTAATGTTGATTATACCAAATGTGACATACTCCTGGCACTTGGCAGCAGTAGGGACATCTCCTGACCAGGGAGGCTCCTCTCAATGGCTGCAGTGGTGACAATGATAATATGGTTTGGGAGCCAGCATTTTCCCGATCTTAAGAAAGGTAGACAACTTCTTGGAGGCCTGATCTTGGGGTATAGTTTTGGGAGTCACTATTGGAAACACAACCTGAAATTTGTTCTCAAACCTCCATTTTACATCCTGTAATAAATAATTTCTTGCTCAAACTAGCTAGAATAGAGTCTGTCTTCTGTAACTGAGCCTGAAATGGTATCCCAGCCACACAGCAACACTGATCCAACCATGCTATAATTTTTTTTTTTTTAACTCAAACTGTTGTCAGATGCATAACTGCCAGACTTGGTAGCCATAAAGTAAAATAACAAAATAAATGTAAAAATAAGGCAGGTGGCATGTGCCTGTAGTGTCATGTGCCTGTAGTCTGGAGCTGAGTTGGGAGGATTGCTCAAGCCCAAGAGTTTGAGGCTGCAGTGTGCTGTGATAGTGCCTATGAATAGCCACTGTACTCCAGCCTGGGGAACATAGAGAGACCCTGTCTCAAAAAATCAATCAAATCAAATCAATTAATCAATCAATCAATCTGCTCACAAAACAAATATTTCCTGCTACCAAGACTGAGACTGCCCAGTGGAAGCAGATGCGGACAAAGATCATTCAGCAATTGTTGAAACCACTACATTGCCTCCAAAAGTGATCCTGTTAAAAGAGAACTATTCATCCGGATGTAGGCTTTCTGTCACTGTGTTAGTCAATACAAATCTATTTGGTAACCATTGGAGAGAATGGAAGTAATACAGAGAAAGATAATACAGAGTATTTATTTCCAAAGAGTTTCTTCTCTCCTAGGCTTCTGGTCAGACACCCAACCAAGCATTATACCCACTCTAAGTGCTGTAATGGGTATGCACAAAGTGCAATTACTTAGCCATCTCCTCCACTCAGCATCCAGGCATTTCACAGCTTGTACAGCCTGAATCCACAGCTAACTCCTACAGACAGATGCTTAATGTAAACACTTAATATCCATGTGTCTGTAACAGTAATAACATCTTGAGAACCCTAAAGGCAAAAAGCCTATAAGGAGTAGCTAGGCAGAGAGTAACAGATTTATACCAGGAAAATGTGTTTAGTGGGGAGTCTGAGTACATGAAAATAACATCAAATCAACCTTATCTCTAAAAATGAGAGAAAAATTAAATAAGTAAGACCGATACTTGAAATATTAGTGTTTATTAGCAGAGTTTTTAGTGCACAAACATACCCACCCTAATTTTATCTTGAGAATTGGATTCTGAAAAACTGTGATCAGCACAAAGGCGTGTCGGTACTCTGATACCATGAAAGCATTGAAAGGGAGAAAAATGATTGGATTGACAAAAGTCTTGACAAGAGAGGCCAACAGAAACCAAAAGACTTCGCAAGTGTAACACAATTTGTTTTTGAGCTCAGAAGAGAATGACAGTGTGCTAGATGGATTTCAGTTTTCCTTCCAGATCTGCTCTCCACTTCTCCACACAGACCCGCACCCTTCATGTGCTTCTCACAAAGTTGAGAGCCACAGAAGAGCACGCAGGGTGAGCTGTGATGAGTGATTTTCATTTGCCTTTCCAGATCCACTGTCCACTCTGCTCTGCTGATAGACATTTACGGACCATAGCGACAAGCTCCTTTGTCCCCTGGCTTCTGGTTAGAGGGCCAATGAGATACACAGGCAGAGACTGCATGGAGGGGGAAAAGTGAGGTTGGGGCATTGCCTGCTCTCCCTGCAGGGCTATGAGTCTGAGTCCGTGTTCCACCATCTAAGGCCAAGCACCTGTCAAGCAGGTGGCTCTCTTTCATACCTTTCAGGTCCAGTGACCTTCCCTCTAAGGGTTGTAACAGCACTCCATGCTTAGCAATCACTATTCCTCGCTGGTTTCTTTTAACCCAGTACAACTTTGCAAATTAGCCCTTTTTGAAACTCTTCAGTTTCCCTCATTCGACTGCTTCACTTGTTTCTCATGGAAACCCTGACTTGGGGATTATTATTTAGTGAGCGTTTCCACAGTATTTTTGAAAAGCTAATGGGAAGTTAATTTGCCTACCCTTTATACACCTCAGTTAGATCAGCTTTTGTCTGGAAAGGAGCCTGGCAGGGCTTGGCTTTGTATCCTGTTGGGATGATCATCTCTTCAGTGTGATGACTAAGGGTTGCATCCAGTTAGTGCACTAGCAACTGAAGTTAAGAAGACTGGGGTGGATGCTGCCAACCAGCAATCCAATTTGCCTGATGGCCAACCCTCTGACCACTGGGAGCCTGGGGCTTTCTGAATCAGACAACTTCCAAACTTCACAGGTGCTGCCAAGCACAAGGTATGAAAAAGATTTCCTTTCTTTAGATTCTGCTTTTTCACTAAAGCTGCATCTTTATCCAATTAATTAGAGAAATGTTACTCAAAGCGTAGCCTAGGGACCACTGCTGGTATGCACAGCAGTGGAGCTTGCACCAGAATAAGTTCACTATGTTCCACTGACAGACGTTTGTTGTTGTTGTTGTTGTTGGTGGTGGTGGTGGTGGTGGTGGTGGTGGTAGCAAGACTTTTTTTGATGACTTGTGGATTTACAATTTCATAAGCTTTTTTTCTTATCACAGATGAGGAACAAATATTTATCAACCTGCAACCTGGTGTTTGGGTACTTGCAGTAGCACTGAATTAGCAGACTGTGAAATCAAGCCTAGGCAATAAACTAGGTCAGCATTTCCCACGTTGTGCTCCATGGAATCCTAATCTTGTGACGGCCTATTAAAAGGAGGAAATGCTTAGACAGTCACAAAGGACATGACCATGTTAATGGCTCTGATAAGTCCTGCAGTTAAAGAATGTGCTTATTTTTGTTCAGCACAGAATTTCCCATACTTGTTTGAAATAATTATGTTATGTCATGGCTATTGCCACTTGTGAAATGAGTGTTCTGTGAAACTAACACTGTTGGCAAGAAAATGCTTCAGGAAGTGCTCAGCCAGAGGATCTCTAGAGTCTCTTGGGAAGATTTATCTTCTCAGGGCCCCTGTTTCCTTAACTATCAATTAATGTCTAACATCTGACCAGTGGTAAGCATTTTCATATGCATGTCCTCAATGAGACTCAGGGTTATCCTGTGAGAAATTATGCAGGAATGGTGCATCCCAGTCCACACAGGAGTAATTGAAGGGTCAGACAGATTATGTGACTTACTCAAAGTCACACAACTTGTAAAAGGTGAAACTAGAATTTGACACTCAGGTCTTCAAATTTTAAAATCTATTGTTTCCTACTATACTGCATTGAATCTTTGAGCTGGAAGGACTCTTAGAGCATAATATGTCTAATCAGGAAAGTAATACTCTAGCAAAGGAATGATTCAATGTGAAATCAGTGCTGGTCATTTAACTTTTAGCTGAAGTTTAAACTTGTTTCTTTACATCATTTTGACATCTTCCTCTTGTTATGGTCAAAGGGAGTTTTCCAATGTCCTGTGTGCTCACCATCTCCGGGGATGGGTCACATTGTCATATTCTTCCTCTGAAGTGAGTAGAAGACTGCCTGCCACAAACATTGGACCTCTGCGTTTGTTCCCAGAACAAGGCAATGACATTGGGGAGACAGGAGGGCACTCTACATTTATATTCTGTATTCCTCAGTCAAGAAAAAGGAGTGTGGTATTTAATAGCACTTGGCTAAAACAATTAAGTCACAGCCTATCTACTTGTGGTCAACTAAAAGAAAAGAAAGTGGGATTATTTTTGTATTTTTAAAATCAAAGGCTAAGAAATAATCTGGTCACAATGTTCTCCATTCTGTATGTGTGTGTTTCTAACTAGTTTTTAAAATTCTAATGATTCATTAATTCATTTGTTCATGTATTCAGTAAGCTTTTCTTGAGTACTTACTTTGGGCCAGGCAATGTGCTAGGGCTTCAGGAAACAGAATGAATAAAATTAATTTGTCACCCAAGTCAAACATGAATCATCATTACCATCATAAACAAATATTGAGCATCTTCTGTAAAAGAGGCCAGTACTGGGCACTTCAGGGATCTATAATAAGATATAGCAAGGCAGGGTCCTTGTCCTCCAAGAGTTCAGTCTCCTTCAGGAAATAGCCATGCCCATAAAAGGCTAAGCGTCATTGTGCAATGCTGAGTGCCAGCCCAGTAGCATGAAGAATAAGAGTAATCAGCATTCCAGGGATAAGAGGTCACTCTTGGTCCAGGCAGGTGGGAGCTGTCAGAGTGGCATAATTGTGGCCAAAGCTAATAATAACTCTATTATAAACCACAGCATTGCAAGGAAGAAGGAATAATTTTTCTGAGAGAATGAAATCTTTTTGGTTTAAATCGACCTCACGGAAATAAATCTGGCACTTAAAAGAGTTTCGGCTTTCATTTATGTCATGAGGGTCCATTTGTGGGTGACTAGTTCCCGAAATAGAGAACTCGTCTCTCTAGGCTGGACTAATCTTGAATCTGAGAGATGAAAGTTCATAATTCTTTTGAAACTTAGTCAACGTTAATTGTGTTTGGCACTTTTTAGGTAAGGAAAATTATCCTACACTGGATGGTTACAATTACATTGTTATGTCTGAGAGGCTTTTCTCATGTAATTACAATGTGCTGACTCTCTAATTATAAGGAGGGCCTGAATTTTCTTCCTGTCACTGAAAATGATGTCTCTACTATATTGAAAAAATAGTGAACTTTCTTATCCTCAAAGAAGGTATCAAAACTGGTAAACTATGAAGAACTTAAAAATACCATTGATGATATAGATATTTCTACAGATTTATTTTAAAAGTTTAGGTATCATATCCTATCAGATTGGGAGAAATTTTGATAGTTTGATATAAAATTTTATGTTTATGTTGTTACATTCTAAGTAGAAAATCAGATCCATGCTTAGTATGGGTCTTAAATTTTATTTCTAAATTCTTAGAAAAATGCACAGCTAATATATAACTTACTTGACCTCAACTTCAACAAGCAAAAGAAGCTTGCAAATTTAAAGTATTTAATAAAATGCCTCCCCACCTACCTTGAATTCTCATAGAAAATACTACAGGGTTTGACTATAAACAAGAAACACTAGAGGTTTCTTCCTTCTCAATAAGGACAGTTTTTAAAAAGCTAGGAGAAATAATTTTCTTACTTATTTTTTTTCTTAAAAAATCCAAGAGTTAGTAAGATAGTGAAGATTTAATCTACAAAAGTATAGAAGACAAAATCCCAGGAAGGTAACTTGAGTACACAAAGCTACTTTGACCCCAATAGCATTTTCCAAACCTGAAGAAACATGCAAAACTGAGGTGCTGTCTTGGTGGCCTCACAAAGCAAGTAGGAAAAAGTGAAAGCTTGGATCCACCCATGGTGAGGAGCCCATTCTCTTCATAGATATTAAACTGGGTCCAAGGTCTATGCCCTCAGGGAAATGGAAAGCCTAAAGGAAACCAACTTTTGCTTGGATTTGCCGTCCAGGTTTGCATCAACTGGATGGTCCAAGGAGCCTCAATCCTTGAACTTAGACTAAGCAGATCCCTTACTGGTAATGCTCCAGGAGCAAATAAGAATGGTCTCCAGAGAAAAATTCTGTCATCTCAGAGTTCAATCACTCTCAAATTATTTTTCAAATACAACAACTGGTCTACAGTCAAATATGACCAGTTGCACAAACATGACAACATAAATGAGAACGAGCAGAAAAAAATAGACAATAGAACCAGATCATAAAGACCTAAAATATTAGAATTATAAGATACAGACTACAAATTGTGTATTATTATTATTATTATTATTATTATTATTATTATTATTATTATTTTAGATGGAGTCTCGCTCTGTCCCCCAAGCTGGAGTGCAGTGGCCGAATCTCAGCTCACTGTAAGCTCCGCCTCCTGGGTTCATGCCATTCTCCTGCCTCAGCCTCCCAAGTATCTGGGGCTATAGGCGCCTGCCAACTCGCCTGGCTAGTTTTTTGTATTTTTCAGTAGAGACGGGGTTTCACCATGTTAGCCAGGATGGTCTCGATCTCCTGACTCAGTGATCCGCCCGTCTTGGCCTCCCAAAGTGCTGGGATTACAGGCTTGAGCCACCGTGCCCGGCCAGTGTATTATGTTTAAAGAAATAAACATGTTTCCAAGGATTGAGAAACTACAAAGAGTCCAATAGCACCACCCAACTTTTGTAAAAACAAACAAAATGCCTTAAACACTTCCTGGGTTCCTTTCTGGGTGACTCATATCCAGTGACTAATGAACATGGGGTCATAATATCCCCTTTCTCTCCTCTTCTCCATGTGGGGCACCTCTAAAGATGATTTCACCTTCAGAACTCCCTGCAGGATTGACCGTGTCTTCCATTGAGATATCCAGCATCACAGTTCAACTGTGCCCAGTCCTACTTTCTTCTCTTCTCTTACACGTGTTCAATCCCCAAAGCACTCCTGTGTAAACTTCCTGTGTTCAAGTCTGTTATTCAGGAGACTCAGCCTGTGACACTCGGGTCTTCACTGAGTTGAGCCTCTGTACCTTATTGGGGTACAGATGTTTCTTCTTCAGATATCCTCTAATTTTAAGAACCTTATCTAAGGGACAGGAAGTCTTTGTTCTTTCTGACAATCTGGACAAGCTTTCAGGACATTTCCTAGAAATCACTCTGCAAGGAGAGTTTTGATATATGCCCTACCAAACTCATCCCACTTCTTCCCATATTTGACAATGACTTCAGAGAAACCAACAAAGTCCAGATTCTTAGGAGGGGGAAGCTAGTGACCATCCCTCTTCACAGTCGAAAACACTCAATTGATTCAAAGTATTTGCATTTTAGCTTTAAGAACCCAGGCCATTTCTCTTAATGACAGTGGGCCACTCTAATGCCAGCAGCATCTATAACGAGGTGGAAATTGTAGGAATAGCACTAAAATAGGGACATGGGGGACAAGCCGCTGGCTATCCCACGGAGAGCTTCAGATGTGGTGCCCCTAGAGAAGGCCACTGTATGACCAAGTTGCTTTAGCTAAAATCACTAAGTGACTAAGGGTCACTTACTATGAGCGTTGGTAGAGACCAAGTTTTATTCCTTCCCCACAACAATGCTCCATCCCCCAAACCACTGAAAACAGACTCTGATTAAATTAGCCTATATTCGAGGACACTCACACATTCGTATCATTTTGAGGTTAATGTAATCAAGTAGAAACGACAGCTGTGGGAACCACTTTAATGAGGAGCCCATTTGCTCTTGTGTCCTCCAGATCAATCTAAATGCAATTTCTTGGCATTTAGGTTCTTTGCTGGTTTGCAAATAAGCTTTTAGATTTTTTAATTTTAACAAACACTAAATTTAGAAACATCTATTTTTAACAAGAAAAACAGACACTCTTAAAAACAGAGCTGGCTATTTTTTGGTTTTGGGAGTGGAGGTAGAAGAGCAGTGGGGAAGTTTAACCGACCATGGCCTGTTTTACTGGTTCCAGTATAACATAGGTGTTTTCAGTTATGAGCTACCTCATGGACTTATTTACCTTTAGATGTTTTTATTGGTTTGGGGAGCCATTGGGTTAAAGGAAAAGAGGGAACAAGTAAGTTAAAGCCTTTTAAAGAAGACAACCAGTGGTGTCATCCAGGCATCCCAGCATTAAAACTAAATAGGATTCTGTAAAGTTTCCCTGCAAATTGGTTACTTGGAACCCAGAGCTCTGGAGAAAGAGACTTGCACAGGCTGCCAGTCAAAGGAATACATATGCATATGAATTCCCTGCAATTAATGCGAGGGGGAAAGTCTATTAGGATTGTAAATGATCTAAGTGCTTAATGCACTTTCTTGACAGATCCAAAGCAAAATTGTTTCCTCAAATTCAGGCCTCAAAGGCTGTGAGCCAAGCAGTTGTCAGTGGGTCTTGTAGTTAGTAGATACTTCTTCCTCTCCCCACATCGACCTTCCCCAGCTTCCCCACGCCGTCCTTCCCCAGCTCTAAAGCTGAGAACCTTGACCTTTTGCGCTCTGGCCTGCTGGCAGCAGCAGCAGCTCTGCACTTCTGCCTGGAGGGCAAGAAAAGGAGGGGCTTGAGGCTGACGGGACTCACAGAGTTGGAGGGGCGGGCCACTTTGCCCGTTGGCTTATTTCATCAGTGACTGGTTTTTCATGAGAGAAGGAAAAATGAGAGGCGAGAGTGAAGGTAAAAAGGAAATTCTGCAGCCCTGGGAGAATGTGTCTGAGGCACATTCTGATTCCGGAGTTTACAGCTTGGGCAGGTTGGCACTGATACTCACATGATGCATGAGAACCAGGCTGATGAGTTGAAAATTAGCTTCTGTTTTGATTTTGTCCCAGAATACGAAAACATTCACTTTCCTCTTGATAGAAAGCAGAGTTGAGAAAACTTTCTATCTGGCAATATTTATAAACTTTATGAGATCCTTACATAATGAGATGAAACAAAGTTTTATTATCTTAATAGCTGTTGCTTAGAAATGTGTTGAGACCCCAAGGGCTTGGGTGTTTCTTGGCCACAAAACTTCAAAGTATAATGTAAAACTGGTTTGCACTGGATATGAGAGAAATTCACATTTTGCTTTGAGGATAAAGGGAGAAGATACACAAGAAGAGAAGAAATGCAAGGAAGAGGGAGACAGAGCATGGAGCCAAGTGGACAGAGAGGACCAGGTGCGGGTACTGGCAAGTGAAGCACGCAGTCATGGGGGTGGCTGAGGCTGTGGGAGAGGCATGGTGAGGCTGCTCTTCCACATGAAGTTCCTTACCTTGCTGTGTCATGAGACTCCATTTCTGCTCCAGAATCATCCATAAAGACTCTTCTGTTCATATTTTCTTTTCCGTGGAACTCAGAAAGGGGGCAGGTGTTCTGTTGTATGGTCCTCATGGTACAGCACGTAGTGTGGGACAAGCATAGGAAGAGGACCTCATGAGAAAGTGGAGACTCGTTGGACTCATGGGCTCCTGCCAGTGGTGGATTTGGGAAAGCAGGGTTGAGTTAATTTGATCCAGATCTCCAAGGGCCAGGGACTCAGTACACAACTTTTGAGTAATAAAGACGATGGGAAGTAAAATATCATTTGGTAAAATCTGTATGACGTCCCAAACAGTAGGATCCAGAATACGTGGGAACACTCTTTCTCTTCCAATGCATTTAGGCTTGCAATATCATCAGTGCTAGGCCCTGCCTGGCACAGAGTAGAAGGACACTGATCCTGCTCTCAAGTAAGAGTGGGTATGTAAATAAATGAATACAAGAAGACAAGTACACTGATACAGCAATGAGGAAAAATGCAGTGGTCGTAGAAGGCAGTTCATGCCTTATCGGGTATAAACACACTACAATGGACCTCAGCCTTGATGGGTCAACCCTTCTTAGTGTGAATTTTGTTAAGAACCTGTGTCTCAAGTAGCTTTCTAGGCACTGCAACTTTCTGAGTGTTTCCCTTCAGGACTGTATGTTAAAACAAACAAACCCAAACAAACAAACAAAAAACACTTCTGTATTTCCATGGAAGTGATTTTTTAAGAAAAAATAAAAATAAAAATGAGTGACTCTTGGGTTGCCGTATCAGGGCAAAAATAAATGAAATAATGCCTAGAAAGGGATTGTGAAGGCAGTGGCACCCTCTTCAAATGGCACCTGTTGCTACAGGTACAGGATTTCTTGGGGAAGAAGATTTCTTTCTGACAGGCAGGTCCACAGTGCAGTGCAGGCCATGCTGATACAACCTGGAACATCTCACCATTAAGGGATATTCCACATTAGGCAACATGGACATTTAGAGATTTTTTTTTTTTTTTTCTATTCTTCTAACATTTATACCTTGCATACTTTCGCTTTAGAAGATATAATTGACATAATTTTTTAAATGGCTTGCTGTGTGCTATGATGACAAGACAGGATTTAGAGTCAAAAGTCCTGGATTTTTATCCCAACCTTTTAACAAACCAGTTACCTGAACTCATACAAGCCACTGCTTTCTGAAGCCTCAATTTCCTCATCTATAAAACCGGCTGCTAATAACATCTGACATTTTTACAAAAGCCTTTCTCAGGCTCAATGCTAAGTGTCGTGCAATTGACAGTCTTTAATTCAAACCTCCTAGGCCTCAGGAAAGCAGTTTGTTAGTTTATTATTTATATAATCCTCTCTGTCTTTTTGAACACTTTCTATGCTTCAGGCACTGTATCCAGTGTTTGAGTTGATTGTCTCCTTTCTTTTCACCACCACTCTATGAATTTGGCACTATTATGACCCCATTTTACAACTAGGGACACTGGGTCTGAGAGGTCAAACAGTTGGCCGTGATCACCCAGCTGGGATCCTGGCCTGACCCAGAGCCCACACCTCAGAGCCCCCTCCAGGAAGCAGTCACCTAGTTCTGTATCTGTCTTGAGTTCCTGTCTAAAGCTGTCCTTACCCCTCCTCCTTTGCCTGGAAAGACAGAAGTTGCCCAGCGCCATTCAACCACTTACATTTACTATAACTATGTCACCAGCATCTCTACTTTATGAAACGTCTGAGTGGTATCATCTTAGGCCCTCAGTGCATAGATTTGCTACAGAACCCTCGAGCACCCTTCAGTGTTTGGAGAGCTCCGTGTGATGAATGGTACCATTGGTCTTTGTGTACTTGACGCTGGAGTCCCTGATGTTGATTAGACCAGGGCTGATGAGCTGCTTGGCTCCTGCCCAGCTGGCAGGCACTAACCCCCACTTCTCACACCTAATTGGAGCCTGCAGCAACACAGCCCAGGCTCTCCAAGACCACTTGCTGCCAAATGATGAAAAATCCTCCGACCTGCTTCCTGATTGTTTTCAAATTAAAAGGTACTTTGGGGACAACTGAAATTCCCCCAAGTGCTTGTCTGAGTGATTTCGGCAGCTTCTCCCAAAGTGCTCTGGCTCCCAGCACAACCACCCGGCCTCAGACTCTCCACCTAATGCAGGGCCCAGACCCTGTCTGTTTTCTGAGCTCAGGCCCTAAGCACTATGCCAGCTCCTTGCCTGCTGGGGGCTTCCTTCTGCCCCAGCAGAACAGATACCTTTGCCCCACATTGATATGTGGAAAGAAGAGCAAGGAGAAGGGCCCTGGAATCTGCTCTGGGCTCCTGGGGGAGCAGCTTCTAGTACCACAGCTGAGGAGCAAACCCATCAGCACTGGGCATGGGATGCTTGGGGGCCTGTGCTTAGTCCTATCTGTCAGGGAGGACCCTCACTGATTGAGGGATGTACAGAATCGTTAGTTTTCCTCCTCACCTTCAAGGATCAGATCCACAGAGAGTTAGAGCTGAAAGGGGCACAGAGGAGCTTGCTTTTCTCACTCAACCATATGTTTTGAGATTTATATCTATAGATACATGCATCTCTTTATCAATTTTAACTACTGTAGATGTGTCCATTGTGAATATGCGGCATTTATTTATTTATTCTTCTGTTGATGTACATTTATTTTCCTTTTTTTACAATTATGAATATACCACAAATGAACTTTCTCATTAATGTATCTTTATATGTGTATGGGAGTCTTTGAGGGGTAGATAAATAGAATGAAATTTCTGGCTCTAAGAGTAGGCACATCTTTATTTTTCTGTGTTGTCAAATTCTTCTCCAAATTGATTGCACCAATTTGGACCATCTCCCACATTGTGTAAGAGTTACCATTTCACACTCATTAGATTGACAAAAGTGGAAAAGTCTAACTTTCCCTAGTATTGGAAATATTGTGGGGAAATTGGAGCTCATGGCTGTTTTAATTTGCATTTTCCTACTCTTAGTTGATTTCACATTCTGGTTTCTTTGTGTGAGTGTGTATGTATGTTGTTGGTTTATATCCATTGCCCATTTTTCTATTGAATATTTTGACTTTTTATCCTACTGATTTATAGAAAGTCTTTTTATGTGTTGGATGCTTTTCCTTAGATGATTACACTAAGATCAGCTATCTTCCGCCAGTCAGTGGCTGGTTTTTCACTTAGATTACATTAAATTTTAAAACTTAAAACAACAAAAACACTATAAGTAATCTTTTGCTTTGCAGGTGCTGCTTTTGTGACTTATGGAAAAAATTCCTCCTCTATTTTGAGATCATATTCTTCTTTTTTTTATATACAATTGTAATCGGATCTGGGCTGCAAAACGAACTATAGCAGTTTAAATAGCAGGAAGTAGTCAACAACTCATTAAAAGCAAACAGAAAACACGGAAATGTGCATCAGAAAGTCCCACCAGTTTCTTCCAAGTGTTTAACCTTGAGAAGATCACTGAACTCTGTAAAGCAGGCAATATGTTTCCCTGTGTTTCTCACTGGTTAGTTGGGAAGCCCTGAACACATATCATGTAGGGTTGCTATTCATGTGGCCTGCCCTCAGCTGCTATTGTAGTCTTGTCCTCTGGGATTTTCTGGACTTGTAATACCTCAAGCTGCAGTTAAAACACCATCCTCCACACCCTAAGCCAGAATGCCTGGTGCTCACCTGGCTGACTCAGCTGAGACATGGCAAAAAACACTCAAAACTTTGAATCTGAGCCGGCTTCTTTCATTCAAGTAAGGGCCAGTTTACAGAGCCCCTCCTAGGGAGATGGTGCTTGGAGTAGGGAGGTAGAAAAGGGTCGATACGGTTTGGCTCTGTGTCTCTACCCAAATCTCATCTCCCGTTAGGGATGTGCCTGGTGGGAGGTGATTGGATCATGGGTGCAGTTTCCCCCATGCTGTTCTCATGATAGTGAGTGAGTTCTCACAAGATCTGATGGTTTTAAAGTGTAGCACTTCCCCCCTCGCTCTTTCTGTCTCCTGCCACCATGTAAGATGTGCCTTGCTTCCCATCGCCTTTTTAAGTTTCCTGAGGTCTCCCCAGCCACACAGAACTATGAGTCAATTAAACCTCTTTCATTTGTGACTTAGCCAGTCTCAGGTAGCTCTTTGTAGCAGTGTGAAAATGGACTAATACAGGGGTCCACAACGAAGTCCTGGGTTCCTCAGAAGGAGGAGTGGGGAGAAATGAAATATTAGTCGTCACTGTCTCCCTCAGCCACAGAAATCCCTGTAGACTTTCTGGAGTAATTGATCAAGACTAAGTCTAGGAAAATTGGAGATAGAAGAGATGAAATTTGTTTTGAACTGAACTTCAGCTTTTGCTATTCTGCAACTCTTAGCTCCTTTTTTGGTGCTCTTTCTCTTTCTCCCGTGTCATGCTCATAGCAGTCCCACCCCCACCACCAATCTCTCCTATTCTGCCTACCAAAACTTGCACTTGGAACAGCACTCAGTAAATGTGGCCATTATTAGCAAAGAATAAAGGAGTGGCATCCTTTTGTAATGTACTTTACATGCAGGTACTATGATCATCACCCCCATTTTATAGATGAAGAAAATGAAGAAAGAGAGGATACATTACCAGCCTAGTTCATGGAAATATTAATTAAAGAAGCAGATTCACATTAAGGTGGAGTCCACACTCTAAACAACTCTGGCTTCTCAGGCCATGTTGGCCTGCAGGTGCCTAGTTCCCTCCTAGGGAAATGGGTGAGTTATCCTTAGTGGAGTCCCTTCTTGGGGTGTGTGTGTGTGTGTGTTGTGTATATTCAAACAGAGGAATAGGGATGAAGGAAATCAGAGAGCAGTGAGAACAGAATTTGAGAATGTTGGCTCTGTAAGGATCAGCTTTGAAAAAGAATTTTAAAAAATAATGGGAAAAGAAAGGCCTTATCTTATTTAAAAGGCATTCTTTAAAAATCACCATAACCCACAACAACAACAGATAAGGAGAAGGCAGTAAATACTGATGGATTTCAGAAAAACTTGGGAAAATGTTTAGGAACAGGGAGTCCATACTCATGCCCCTACTGAATCTACCCACATTCATATCACCAGCCAGCTGTGAGCAATTGCCCCAGAGCCTCTCTGCAGGGAGCCCTAAAGGACCAGAAGATAGATGGAAGAGCAAGCTTCTCCTGCCCTGGGTCCAGTGGTTCAGGTTGTAGTCACTGGTTCTAGAAGCCTTGTTAGGAACTCCTAAAGGAGAAGGAGCCAAAGTCCATTCCCAGCTGAGTGATTCCAGGCTCTGGAAGGTGGGAAGTTTGAGGGGAAAGAGGAGCCTCACTGGCTCTTAAATCTATCCCGAGACTCTAATTCTTGCCTTTCCCATGTAAAGACCCATAACAGAGAACATCACAACATGGAAGAGAGAAAACATCCACCTCAGCCTAGAGAAAGCTTGATTTAGAGATCATAAAACAATTGCGTGTGTGTGTGTGTGTGTGTGTGTGTGTGTATGTTTCTTTTTAACACCACTATAGTTGAATTCTGACTCATTGTATAATGTGGGGTGTTCATTCAATATTTTAAAGTTTAAAAACCAGTGAGTGGGGCTTCAGGTTTTCAGCCCAGCACATAAGGAGCTTAGAATTCATCACTCCATCCTAACAATAAGCAAAAAGCTGAACTAGCTGAAAAATTAGCATCTCTTCTTAGGTCTGCCAAAGAAGTGAGGTCACAAGGAAAACCACTGTCCCTAAAATTAAAGAGACAGACAACCACATCTACAGAGAATCACAACTTACTGTGGCAGAAATCCAGAAGTAGAAACGTCTATAGGAATCAGTTCTGTGTAGAGAAACCTGAACTGTAATTGATAAATTGCTGTAGACTGGATGTGAACAAGTGTGAAGATTAAAACTCCAGGAGGACCTAGTCATGAGGGAGGTGGCACACTTTCATGGGTTTTACCTCCAGGAACTCTACCAAGTTCTTACCATAAGTATCAGAGAAAAATCCTCTCGGGTTTCTGGTCAGGGAAGGGGAAAGGGTACCATCTTAACATATACCAGAGCATTTTGTTCTTCTTAACAAGGCCTGTGCCCAGGAGAAGCTATTGTACTAGAGTCTCACTTGCTGTGGTTTTATAACAGCCTAAACCTACTGGAAGAAGGAAAATAACTCAGCTGTAGCCAGCTCTAGCCTTCCACCTGGGTAAAGGGAAATATACAACTACAGTTCTTTCTAGCCTTTCACATGCGGTGAGGTAATTACCCAATTCCAGCTCACTCTAGCCTTCCAGGTAGAGGAAGAAAAATACCCAACTTCAGTTCTTCCTAGTCTTTCATATGGGCGAAAATAATTACTCAACTCTAACCCACTCTTCCCCACTCGGAGAGTGAAAAGAGAGAGAGAGAGAGAGAAACTAAGAAACACTGGCAAAATTCACAGCGCAGGGTCACAGACTCACCAAAAGACTGAGACCTAATCACAGGGCTGTACAATACCTCCCCTCCCCTCACACCTTCCCGCTACATTACTAAAGACCTACTTACCGTAGTCTCCTTTGCCCAGCACATTGTGTCCCCTTTTCAAGAAAAAATTATAAGGCATACTAAAAGCCAAAATACACAGCTTGAAAAGACTAAATAAGCAATGGAACGAGTGTCAGATATGGCAAGAATGTTGAAATTATCAGATTCAAAATTTCTTAAACCTATGATTAATATACTAAGAGCTTTCATGGAAAAACTAGACAACGTGCAAGGACAAGTGGACGATGTATGCAAAGGGATGGAAATTCTAAGAAAAAACAAAAAGAAGTTCTAGAGAAAAAAACATTGCACAAGGAATGAAGAATGCCTTTGATGGATTCATTAGAGGACTGAACACAGCTGAGGAAAAAAATCTTTGAGCTTGAGGATATGACAATAGAAATCTCTAAAACTAACCGAAAAGCAGAGATTAAAAAAGAAAGGCGGGGGGCGGGCGGGGGAACTTAACAAAATATCCAAGAACTGTGGGGACAACTACAAAAGGAGTTATTTATGTTTATATAAATAACTAAAACAAATTAAAGAAATACCAGATGGAGAATAATGAGAAAGGGGAATAGAAAAAGTATTTGAAGCAATGGTGACTGAGGGATTCACCCAAATTAGTCAGACACCAAACCACAGATCCAGAAAGCTCAGAAAACATGAGGCAGGAAAAATAAAACATACAAACAAACAAAAAACCCAACTACATCTAGGCATATCATTTTCAACTTCAGAAAATCAAAGATAAAGAAAAAAATATTGAAAGAAACCAGGGGGAAAATACATCTTACCTATGGAGTAGCAAAGATAAGAATTACATATGACTTCTCCTCAGAAACCATGCAAGCAAGAGGAGAGCAGAATAAAATATTTAAAGTGCTGGGGAAAATGACCAGCTTAGATTTCTGTATCCTGTGAAATTATCTTTCAAAAGTGAAAGAGAAATAAAACCTTTCTCAGGAAAAAAAAACAAAACGGAGGGAATTTGTTGCTAGCAGATATGTTTTGCAAGAAAAGTTAAGAGAAGCTCTTGAAATGAAATGAATATAATAAAGGTCAGAAACTCAGATTTCCAAAGAAAGAAAGAGCATCAAAGAATGAATAAGTAAAGGCAAAATGAAAACTTTTATTTTTCTTATTCTTAATTGATCTAACAGATAACAGTTTGCTCAAAATAATAGCAATAATGTATTCAATAGGTATGCATATATCCACAAGTGAAATGAATTACAGCAATGATACAAGGGATGGGAGCAATGAATTAGGAATATTTTATTGTAAGATACTAGTACTGCCTGTGAATTGTTATAGTGTTATTTAAAAGTGGACTCAAATTAGTTGTAAACTTCAAACTCTAGAGCAACCACTAAAAAATGTTAAAGAAATATAACTGATATACTAAGAAAGGAGAGAAAATGGAATAATATAAAATGCTCAGTTAAGGCCACAAAAGGCAGAAAAAGAGTGGAAGACAAGAAAAGGAACAAAGAACAAGGGAACAAATAGAAAATAGTAATAAATATGATAGATATTAATCTAATTATATCAATAATAATTTTAAATGTCAATGGTCTAAATACACCAATTAAAAGACAGAGGCTGTCAGAGTGGGCCAAAACATAAAAATAAAAAAATTAAGATTCAACTATATGTTGTCTATAAGAAATCCATTTTAACTATAAAAATCATGACATGTATAGATTTAAAGTGAAAGGATGGAAAAAGATATACCATGCTAACACTGATCATAAAAAAAAGAGAGCAGCTATATTAATATCAGATAGAACAGACTCCAATGCAAGCAGAGTTATCATGGTTAAAGAGGCACATTATATAATAATAAAGGGATCAGTACTCCAAGAAGACATAACAATCTGTAATGTGTAAGCTTCTAACAACAGAGCATCAAAATATGAGACAAAAACTGACAGAACTGCAAGGAGAATATAGAAACTACTATAATTGGAGATTTTAACACTCCTTTACTAGAAATGGACAGATCCAGCAGGCAAAAAATCAGTAAGGGCATAGCTGAACTCAACAGCACTACCAATCAACTGGATATTATTGACATCTATAAACTACTTCATCCAATAACAGCAGATTACACATTCTTCTCAAGCTCACATGAAACATTCACCAAAATAGACCACATTCTGGGCCACAAAACACACCTTAACAAATTTAAAATAATAGAAATCACACAATGTACCGTAAGACCACGTTGAAATTAAACTAGAAATTAATAACAGAAAGACAGCTGGAAAACTTCTGACCTCAGGTGAGCTACCCACATCAGCCTCCCAAAGTAATGGGAATCACAGCCACGAGCCACTGTGCCTGGCCAACAACACATTTCTAAATAACATATGGGTCGAAGTAGAAAAGAGAAAGTTAAAAATAATTGGAAGCAAATGAAAATAAAAATACAACTTTTCAAAACTAGTCAGATGCAGCAAAAGCAATACTTAGAGGAAAATTTACAGCATTGAATGCATATATTAGAAAACAAGATTTAAAAATCAATAATCTAAGCTTCCATTTTAGGAAACTAGAAAAAAAAAAGAGTAAATTAAATATAAACTCAGCAGAAGGAAAGAACTAATAAAAATTAGAGCAGAAATCGATGAAATTGAAAATAGGAAATCAATGAAGAAAATTAACAAAACTAAAATGTGGTTCTTTGAAAAGATCAATAAAAATCAATAAGCCTCTATCCAGGCTAAGAAAAAAAGAGAGAAGACACAAATTACTGATATAATTGACAGAGGGAGCATTACTGCAGATCCTGTGGATATTAAGTGACTAATAAAATAATATTATGAACAATGTTATGTCCACAAATTTGATAGCCTAGATAAGATGGATCAATTTCTTGAGAGATACAATCTGCCAAAACTCATACAAGAAGAAATAGAAATCTAAATAGGCCTACATCCATTAAAAAAAGAGGAATCAACAATTAATAAGCTTTTTAAAGAGAAAGCACTAGGCCAAGATGGTTTCACTGGTGAATTCTACCAAGTATTTAAGGAAACAATTATACCAATTTTCTACAATTGCTTTCAGAAGATGAAAATATAGGGAACACTTTGTAATTCATTCCATGAGGCCAGCATTACCCATTACCCTAGTTACCTATTACCCTAAAACCAAACAAAGACATTATAAGAAAAGAAAACTACAGACAAATAACTCTCATAAATATAGATGCAAACTTCTCAACAAAATATTATCATATCAGTTCCCACAATGTTTAAAAACAATTACACACCATAACAAAGTGGGATTTATCCAAGGTATGAAAGACTGGCTTAACATTAGCAAATCAATGTAATCCATCGTAACAATGAGCTAGAGCAAAAAAATTACATGAAGATATCAATAAATGCAGGAAAAGCATTTGGCACAACCCAACACCCATTCATAATAAAAACCTTCAGCAAACTAGGTAGAGGAAAGCTTTCTCCATTGATTAATAATATTTACAGGAAGCCTACAGTGGCCAGGCACGGTAGCTCACTCCTGTAATCTCAAAATTTTGGGAGGCCAAGGCAAGAGGTTGGTTGAGCTTAGGAGTTCAAGACCACCTGAGCAACATAGTGAGACGCTGTCTCTACAAAAAAAAATCAAAAAATTAGCTGAGCATGGTAGTGTGCACCTGTAGTCCCAGCTACTCAGGAGGCTGAGAGGGGAGTATTTATTGAGCCTAGGAGGTTAAGGCTGCAGTGAGCTATGATCATCTCACTGCATTCCAACCTGGGTGACAGAGTGAGACCCTGTTTTTTTGTTGTTGTTGTTTTGTTTTTTAAAGCCTACAGGTAACATCATACTTGATGGAGAAACTAGAAGCATTCTCACTAAATCAGGAGCAAGATCAGAATGTCTCCTTTTGCCATCACTTTTCAACATTTGTATTGAAAGTCTTAACTAATACAGTACAACAAGAAATGGAAATAAGAAGTATGCAGATTAGGATAGAAGAAATAAAACTCTTTTTTCACAGATGACATGATTATCTATTTAGAACATCCAAAAAAGTTGACAAAAAAAAAAAAAAAAATCCTGAAACTGTAAGTGATTATCACAAGTGATTATCATGCTGGATGAAAGAGAAATATACAAGGCCCATTGTTTTTCTATATACCAGCAATGAACAAATGGAATTTGAAATTTAAAACACATTACTTTTTATATGAACACCCCCGAAATTAAATACTTAGATATAAATCTAACAAAATATGTATAAGACCTATATGTGGAAAACTACAAAACTCTGGTGAAAGAAATTTTAAAAAACTAATAGAGAGATGTTCCATATTCATGGATAGAAAGATTCGATATTGTCAAGATGTCATTTCTTCCTTACTTGATCTATAGATTCAAAGTGAATCCAGTCAAAATCCCACCAAGTTATTCTGTGGATACTAAAAAATTGATTCTACAGTTTATATAGAGAGGCAAAATACTCAGAATAGCCAACTCAGAACTGAAAGGGAAGAACAAAGTTGGAGGGCTGACCCTACAGGACTTCAAGACTTACAATAAAGCTACAGTAATTAAAACAGTGTGGTATTGACAGAAGAACAGACAAATAATCAATGGAACAGAATAGAAAGCTCAGTAATATAAATATAAATATAGTTAACTGATCTGTGACAAAAGAACAAAGACAAAGCAATGAAGAAAAGATAGTCTTTTCAAGAATGGTGGCAAAACAACTGAACATTCACATTCAGAAAAACAAAAATAAAAAAGAATTTAGGCATAATCTTATACCCTTTACAAAAAAGTAACTCAAAATAAATCATAAACTTAAACATAAAACACAAAATTATATATAAAACTCCTAAAAGACAAAAAGTAGGGAATAACCTAGATGACCTTGGGTATGGCAATACCTTTTTAAATATAATATCAAAGGCATGATTCCATGAAATAAATAATTGATAAGCTGCACTTTATTAAAATTAAAAATTTTTGCACTGTGAAAGAAGATGTCAAGAGAATGAGAAGTCAAACCACAAAGTGGGATAAAATATTTTCAAAAGACATATCTGATAAAGGATTGTGATTCCAAATATACAAGGAACACTTAAAATTGAAGCATAAGAAAACAAGCAACCCAATTAGAAAATGGGCTAAAGATCTGACTGGACACCTCACCAAAGAAGATATACACATGGCAAGTTAGCATATGAAAAGATGTTTAACATCATATGTCGTTAGGGAATTGCAAATTACAACAACAATGAGATACTACTACACACCTATTAGATTGACCCGAATCTAAAACACTGACAATACCAAATGCTGAAAACAATGAGGAGCAACAGGAACTCTCCTTCACTGTAGGTGGGAATGCAAAACAGAAGAGCCAATTTGGAAGACAGCTGGACAGTTTCTTATAAAATTAAACATATTCTTACATTTGATTGATAAATTGTGCTCCTTGATATTTACCCAAAGGAGTTGAAAATTTATGTCCACATAAAAATCTACCATGGATATCTATTGTAAATAATTGCCAAAACTTGGAAACAACCAAGATGTCCTTCAGCAGATGAATGGATAAATAAACTAATATACATCCAGATAACATAATATAATTTAGCACTAAAAAGAAATGAGCTATCAAGCCATAAAAACACACAGAGGAAATTTAAATGCATATTTCTAAATGAAAGAAATCAATTTAAAAATGCTGCATGCTGCATGATTCCAACTTTCTCTGATGAAAGATCAGAGGTTGCAAGGTGTTTTAGGTGGAAGGAAGGATGAACAGGCAGAGTATAGAGGCTTTTTAGGGCAGTGAAACTATTCTATAGGATACTACAATGGTGGATGCATGTCATTTTATACCTGTCCATATCCATAGAATGCAAAACATCAAGAGTGAACCCTGATGTAAACTACGGACTTTGGGTGGTAATGTTGTGTCAATGTAGGTTCTTCAGTGTAACAAATGTACCACTGTGGTGAGTGATGTTGATACTTGGGGAAGTTGTGCACCTGTGGGGACAGGGATGTACAAACTCTCTGTACTTTATACTCAATTTTGCTGTGAACCTAAAGCTGCTCCAAAAATAGTTTATTAATTTTTTATAAAATGAGACTTTAATTTGCTTTACAAAACTCAAGCTCTGGGTAGTTTGCCTATGGGTCTTTATGTATACTCACGCTGACTGGGTAAAAGGTATGCTAACTTTTGAAATAATTTTTCTTTATGGAGAAATGAGGAATGGAGAATGAGGAGCTCTGTGAGTAGGACTTAGCTAGTTCCTTCTTTTCTCACTTCTGTCCTCCAGAAAAATCTCTATACATCCAGCAGCCACAGCAATTCCAGAGCCCATTGATGGATGGAGCCACTCCATAAAGATTTGGGGCCAACTTTTTCTCTAAAGCCAGCTTTTTCTCTTTGCCAGTTTGGATTTTCATCTTGTCTGTCCTCAATGAAAATTTAAACTAGAGTTTAAATTCATTCCAACCTCTGATGCTTTCTAATTATAGGATGGCTTAAAGAAATTTCTTGATTGTTCAATATTCAGAAGAAACGACTCCATACTGGAGATTGCCTTTTTAAAATAAACATCCCACCTGGCTTCAGAAAACACTTAACAGATAAAAAATAAGAGTGACAGGGAAATCAGTGTGTGCTTGGATCCAGTGTGGGACACTGTGTTTAATGCCAAATTATTACATTCTTCAAAAATCCAAAGAATCAACATTGTGAGACACTTAAGGGGAAAAAATGTAAAAATGGAAGGATGAAAGTCAGTTGATCCAAAATGAAAAGTAATGAATTGGAAAATAAGAAAATTAGGATGGTTTAGATTAATGTTCTCCCAAACTACTCCTCTCAACTGAATACAGATGATACCAAGAAAGGGGGATTTTTTTTCTTTTTAATTAAAATCATTTGGCAGGAATTATTTCCCTAAGCTACAAATATATGAGGCGTTCCCAAAGCAAAAATGCTGGAGTTGTTCAAGAATGAGCAGCTTTATTGGTGAGGAGAGATCAGAAGGCAGATCACCCTTCCGAAGAGAAATGTTCCCTCATTCGGACTTGTCTGATATTCACACACTCATCGTCCATCACGATTATATTCCTGAAAATGTTCTTGTCAGGTGAATTTTCGGACAGCTCAATCTGGGTCAAGATGACCAAATGTACTTTGATTATAGCACTGTTTTTGTCCTCGAAATCCAGGACAAACATGGTGAAACCCCTCTCTACTAAAAATAGACAAAATTAGCCAAGTATGGGGACAGACATCTATAATCCCCGCTACCCAGGAGGCTAAGGCAGGAGAATTGCTTGAGCTCAGGAGGCAGAGGTTGCAGTGAGCCGAGATTGTGCCACTGCACTCCAGCCTGTGCTGAATAACAACAACTGTACTGGTGAAAAGTACCAGTGCCTGCCACACCCACCTTTGTTGAAAGTTTGTTTTGGGGTTCAAAAGTGAGTTGCCAGATCAAGCAATTAGAGAGAACTGAGCCTGGCATTTGAGAGTTCCTGGATTTAGAGGACGAAAACAGTGCTAGAAACAATGTACATTTGGTCATCTTGACACAGATTGAGCTGTCCGAAAATTTGCCTGACAAGAAAATTTTCAGTACTATAACCTTCTAGGTATTAGTAGGATTACTCTTCCCAGCCTTCCTGATGTTAGACACATAGCCATATGATTTGCTTTAACCAATGACATTTAAATGGTAGTCATATGTATCTCTTCCAGGTGGAAGTCTTTAAGGGTTTGCCAGTGATAGTTTGCCATGGTCCTTTCCCCCTTGTCAATGTGATCAGCAATGTTCCATTTAGTGGAGGCCCATCAGCCTACCTCCCTGAGTGCCTACGTGGAGCAGAGGCTCCTACTGGAGTGCAATGGACATGTGGCCTGAGTGAGAAATGAACTTTGTTGGTTTAAGCTACTGAGAATTTAGTTTGTTACTGCAGGATAATCCGTTCTATTTTTATTTAGAGTAACTGATCAGCAAGGCAGCAATAACTAAAGCCAAAAACTATTTCATACTTCTTTATTTTCAGAGAAACTTCTTTTTGGAAGAATCAGACATTTTCCCATTTACTAGGGACCCTGAAAAGTCAATCACTTTAAAAATGTGATTCACCTACTGCAAATGTTATCAAAGTAAATGTTTATGACACTAGCTAGGCTCATGAGATATTATATGCATGGTTAACTATTGCTGCCTAATCTATCCTAAGTCTTGTCTACAAAATCTTGCCTTGTTTTCGAAATGCTTTTCTGATCTTTATTCACTGATACTATACTATCTATTAATACAAGAATAACTATTTGTACTTCAGTGTGTAAATATGGAAATATTTTAAAACCACCGTAATTTTATTTAAAATGTTTCAGTCTGAAATTAACCAAATCCCCTTAGAAAGGTAATGAGATAATTAGATGGTTATAGTGATAAAGATAATTATTATAGATATTTGAGTACAAAGATATTTTCTAAGTGAATGGAAATGTGGGGCTACACATGGATTACTGCTACCCATAGTAAATTTCAGACTTGTTTTCTTGTATTCAACTTAGAATTATATTTCTAATATTCAGTCAAGAATAAGTTTGATTATTGAGTTTGTTATACCAAAGTAGTCTTAATTTTGGACAAATATTTGACAAGCAAGAAACTGAGTTTCATGAGCTGTTTTATGGACTTTTATGCTTTTAAACAAGGAATTAAAGAGAGATGATTTGAGATTTAAAATATGCATTTGAGACAAGGGCTAAAGTTTACACACAAACTCTAGTTTAGTTTTTTCCCTTTGGGAGATAATCCAGCATGCACTTTTAAGTTCAATTTAACTTTCAGGTATCCCATGTTACCCTATACTCATCCATAACATGCATCTTCTGTAAATAAATGCAATATAGCATCAAATAAAACATTTTTAAAGATATGGAATTCATATAAAATGTTTTTATTATCCCCAGATATTTTTTTAAGAGGAAGATGATTACGATAGGCATCTAAGATTTTGCTTTGAACCAGGTCTAACTATCCATGTATTTTTGTGAGCTTTCCAGAAGGGAGCAGAGCCAGATGACAAAATCAGTTCCCCTGGGGCTAAACTAACTCAGAATATCTCCATATGGATGTCCCAAAGCAAATTATACCCAACATGTCCCCAAATGAACTTGTCATTTGCTTTTCAAAACCATGATCTGAGAGTCCCCTTCAAATTTCCTCATGCCTCTCATATCTAACCATTCACTGATTCCAGTTTTCAACTCTTACCTCTAGTCCTGTGATTACCCCCCTGTCCTGGCCCTCCCTCCCTGAAGGTCTTCCTGCCTCCAATATCTGTCCCCTCCCATCCTCATTTCCACTGCTACCGTATTAGTCTCTGTAAAGCACAGGTCAGAGTGTGCTGTTTTCACCTCTAAAATGCTGCTATCTTTTGTTTGCCTTTGGAGACTCATTCTGTGCCCTTCTTCCCATTTTCTGTCCTGATGGCCAATCTGTATCACGTCAGTGAACTCCCTCCCCTCTGGCTACTAGTTCAGTTTTGACGACGTGGAGCCCTGGAGAGGGAGAGTGAGTTCAGGGTATATATTCCTCAGCTACCTCCTTGCCTTACACACAAATCGTCTGCATCTCTCACCCGAAGGCACAGATCCCATCTAGAAGCCTTCCCCACACAGTTGGTTTAGATGTCATGTACTCTATACTTCTTTGTGTCCCTGCTTTTGTCTTTCCTTTATTTCTCTGTCAGTCTGAAAGTCTCTTCCTTCTCTTTACTGAAATATTTTCCATTTAATCCTGCATTATCCCTTGTATTGGGTTTATTAGGAAGATTCCAGAACTGCAAAATAGAAGGGGTCTTGAATTACTGCTTGGGGAGAAGACGGGCCGCAGATCAGGAACACCCCTTGCAGACTTGACATGAGTGAGAAACAAACAACTTCTACTGGGTTAAGTCACCAAAAACGTGGGGATATATCTGCTTCAACTGCTAGCATTACCTTAATTCATGAGTAAAATTATTTTAGGAAATAGAAAAGTTCTATTTCTCACTGAGGTTCCCAAGTGTGGCGTTAAGGTAAGTTATAAACATCCAGGCAGGAAAACTGTGATCATGAGAAAGCTATAGGAGTTCATGTTTCCTACTGTGATTGTTTACTAGATCGGTAGAGAAAGAAAACCCACCAGTTCTGGTCTTTCTGGAGTTGCCCAAATCATTTGACAAAGCTATGATATTCTTTTATTTTAGAGGAAAAATTATTCCAAGATAAAATGAAGTTAAGTCAATTATTTACAGGTTGAATTAATTTATTCAAAGATAATGGCTCATAGATAGGGATCAGCCTGAAGGAAGTTTTCTAGTGGTAGCAGGTCTTGGTTCTGTACCACGACCTTGGAGGCATTTTTGTTAGTTTTAGCTTTAGATAAAAAGAAATAGGCTTGTTTATGAAATTTGCTCACATTAAACAATGATCTGAATTGAACAAATACAATTTTATAAGATAAATGGAAATTCTGATGCTTAGGCGCACACACACACACACACACACAGTGTAAGTAAAGGATGGGGGAGCCATAGATTAAAACCACTTAATACTCTGAATTTACTTGTGGGTAAAACCTAGGAGTCAATAGTGTGATGTTATCACCTTAAGGTCTAGTGCCACCTGAAACTGCATTGACAGAAGAATAATAGCAATTGATAGGCAGATACCAGGTATTGACACCCCTTTATACTAGGCACTGTAGTAGGCACTTTATGTGAAGCTACATATTAAACCATGCTTCCTAGAAGGGAAGTAACTTGCCAAAGCCACATTGCTAGTGAGCGGCAGTCTCTGAAATCAGATTTAGCAGAGTCTCTTCCCTTCTCTGGTTAAGTCACATGGAATTATTTCTATTCTAGACAGCCTATTTTAAGAGTAGGAAAATAAAGCTTCTTAATGAGAAAAGGACCAGGATAATTTGAAAACCTTATCCCATGGAAATGTTTGAAAGGCTAGGGAGACAGAGGCCCTGGAGAAGAGAAGACTCAGATAACTTGGCCCCTGTCTTCCAATATTCAACAGACTGCCAAGAAGGAGGATTAGAATAATTCTGTTCTGCCTCCCTGTCTCTCATGCAGGATTTATTGGAGCAATAAAGAAAAGCTATGAAGTAATAGATTTCAACTCAATATCAGGAAGAGCTTTCTAACAGAGTTGTTCAAAGACAGACTTGGCTGCATCAGAGACTGGACACTTCCAACCTCAACTTGCAGCACTTGGCAGGATTTTCCTGGGCAATTGACCTCGGGTCATTTTTAAAGGTTCCTTCTAGGTTTGGGAGCCTTTGATTTTCATGCTCACTGTGCTATACTTGGGCAACTCAGGAAATTTGCAAACCAGCTGGCAGTCGCCTGCATCATTTTTGTGGTGACTTGGCATTGCCAAGAGATAGTTCAGGAGGCAAATAAAATTCTCCTCCTAGAGATCAGAGTTTATGCTTATAGAATGAATGAAAGAAACTATGAACCAAACATTTGCGAACAATGTCTGTGAACCAGTGCTGAACATCTTCCATGTCCTATGCCTTTCCTCCCACAGAGTGTGGGACTGAAGTTATTTCCTTTGAGAAATAATCATTTTAGTCAAGGATAAAATGCTGTTTTTGTTTTCTGTTTCTCTTCAAGAGATTTGACTGAAAAAAAAAATCTCATCATTTCATTTTCATGCCTTATCATGATTGCTGTTGATAACAATAATGGATTAATTCTTTCCAACCTCCAGAGAAGACCTGCCAGATAATGAACATGGGGAGGAATGCTGAGAAAGCATTTTCCTTTTTGAGTAGGGTCTGGATTTAGGTAGGGAGGGCAGGGGCCGAACAACCAGAAATAGAGAGATTCCTGTCTTCAAGAGAGGCTTGAATGGGGGGCACAGAGTGAAATTCTGAGAGTGCGTGGCAGTCTGGACACACACACACAAATCCACTTTTAATAACCACCAAGAGCACTGGACCTCGGACAGAGCATGTACACTGTGAAAAGGTATGCTGGTGGTTTTCAAGCCTTTGTTTGTCCAAAACAGGTCCACCTGGTTGAACGGGGTCTCTAAAGCACCTCTGGAAAACCCCAGGGATTTTTGAACACAGTTTGAAAAAGCACTATGATAAATAAGTCCAAGTGAATGTAGGGCAAGTAGATGGCAATCCCTGGGCTTGTTTATTTCTAAACAGAGTTCTCTCCCAGGCTCTCTTAGTACAGCATAGGCTAAACTGAAAGACAGCCTCTTGGTTGTCTGTTCTTTTTTGTTTAATTAATTTTAATTTTTATTTTAAGTTGTGGGTACATGTGCAGGACGGGCAGGTTTGTCACATAGGTAAACATGTGCCATGGTGGTTTGCTGCACAATCAACCCATCACCTGAGCATGAAGCCCTGCATGCATTAGCTCTTTATCCTGATGCTCTGCCCCCACCCCACCCTCCAACAGGCCCCAGTGTGTGTTGTTCCCCTCCCTGTGTCCATGTGTTCTTGTTCAGCTTCCACTTATGAGTGAGAATATGTGGTGTCTGGTTTTCTGTTCCTGTATTAGTTTGCTGATGATAATGGCTTCCAGCTCCATCCATGTCCCTGCAATGGACATGATCTCATTCCTTTTTGTGGCTGCATAGTATTCCATGGTGAATATGTCCCACATTTTCTTTATCTAGTCTGTCATTGATGGGCATTTGGGTTGATTCCATGTCTTTGCTCTACCTGTTCTTTATTCTCTGTTTTCAGGGACAGCACTCTGTTCCTTGTCCTCACTACTACTAAAATTCCCTTGCCCTTCTCCCTACCTCTGGTCTCTGTCACTTCCAATGCATGCTGAATATAGGAAACAGTCTGTTTTTTTTTTTTCCTAAAGTATATTTATAAGGTCGTGCTCTTGCCCAAGAATCTACCGAAGTACCCTATTACCACCACTTTATTCAGGCTTCCCCACTTCCACACCCTTGTCCTCATGCAACCTCTGTTGCAACCCACCTGTCCTCTGTCACGCTCACCTTTAGGCCTCACCCAGGCTGTTCCTTGCCTGGAACACTCTCTGTAGACCCAATCCCACCTCTTCTTTCCCTGATCACTTCTGCTGCTCACTCTTCTACCTTCCTTTGTACAGACTAGGAACAACCCACTGCCCCCACCACCATGTGCACTATAGTAGCACTCTATAACGTTCTATCCAAAGTAATCTAATTATAGTGCTTTTCGGGTTGCTTTATTACTTGTACCTTCTACTAAACTAAACAGCAGAAAAGGAATTTCTATACTTTATTTACTCTTGTACCTCCAGATCCTGGCAGTATATTTGTTGAGTAAGTGATTAACTTCGATAACTATTTGTTGAACAAGTAAATGAATGAATGAGTGTGTGGCTGTTGATAGGATGACAGCTGATTAGTGGCCTCTTAAAGGTGTATTTTTCTTTGTGACACTCTTTCAGGTGGTCTTTGTGTTGTGATCCCCACAGTTTTGGAGTACCTAGTAAATGTTCCTTTTTCTCTGTTCATAGATGGGACAGCATGGCAGGAGTCATGAGCCTTCTGGAAATGAGACATTCTGAGTGTGGAGGAGGCTGTTGAATTCCTATGGGAAAAAAGAAGGAATTCAGGACACAGTCTCCCTGGTAGCTGGTGGTGGTGGTGGGACAAACCCTGGAGGAGCTGGAAAAATGGATTTTGTGTTCCTTCTTGTTTCCAAATAGATATATCCAGGTGGTAGCAGCCATTGTGCCTTAACTTGTTACCCAGAACCTCCCCAGTTTGCCATTGAAGAAATCAAGGTGTAGAGAAGCGTAAGGACTGGTTCAAATATGATGGCAGTGCCAGGTCTAGAGCCTAGTTCTTGCAGCAATACTTTCTGCCACCCCTTCTCTTCTCCCCACCGCTCTCTGAAAGCCCTCTTTCCTATTTGATAACTCAGTTATGCATGCAATGCTTCCTCCAGGGCGCTCACCACCACTGACCTGTGATGCTGTGAAAGCAAGAGGTCAAGGCCAGGGCACTTCCTCCTGTCTAGCATTTCCTGCATACACATTTTGCAATAATGTATACGCAGAGCAGAGCTGTTCCTGTGTGCGTAGTAGGTGGGTGGGGCAAGGACTGGGACAAGCAACACCAGGGGAGATTGCAAGAAATCCATCCACATTTATGCAGATGTTTTTCTCCTGGGGCTTCAGTAACAGCAGCGTCACTTTTTTCTTTCGAAACTCCCAACAGAAAATGTTGTCTTAGATGGGTGCATGTGTGCAAGTACAAATAAATGCACATAACAACATCAGATACTCATGATAGGCATACTGTAAAGGATGAAAGGCCCACACCTACTTCAGCCACCTTCACTCCCTTCTTCTCATGATTCATTTGTGGAGCAGGAGGCTGCTGACATCTTCAAATACAAGCCTCTCTGAGCTTGGAGTCAAGGGGCAACATTTCTGCAGAGGGCGCCTGTAGACATCCATTTCCCCAGTGCTTTATTTCCAAGACCCTGATTTACAGATGGATAAATTAAAGTTTCTTTTGTTTATCACATGATAAGAAATGCAAGTTCATTTGCAGGATTCTCTGTGAGTTGTTCCTTGCTCTGCAGATGTCGTAAGTTCTGGTGGAGCTGAACTCCTTTCCACTAAATGAGCACTGTTCCTGACCATGGATTTTGGTATTGATGATTTCTCAAAGGATCCAGCTCTTTAATTGGAATGTCCATGAATCAGGAAGAGCAATGAATAGCTAGTTAAATAGCAATGGCCTTAAACAAGTCCTCAACACGTATGAGCAACAGATTTCTTTTTCCTTTTGTCTTTTTGGCCTTTCATTCCTTCAACTAGTTTTCTCTTAGGGATCAAGGACCTCACAATCTAGAGAGAGAGACAACAAAAAATTTGACCATTATTGCAAAATGTATATGTGAGATGCTTGTATTGCAAGCAACAGAAAATCTGGCTCAATCAGGCCCAAACCAGGAAGGAAATTGATTGGTTCACATGACTGAAAACTCTCAAGGAAGGTTTGCCTCAGACAAGCTCACTCCCAGCAGCTCAGCCATTGGGTTTCTTTTCCATTTCTCCACTTGCCTTCTGGGATATTGGCTGCATTCTAAGGCTGGCCCCACTCAGAGTCCCAAAATGGCCATAAGCAGCTCTCAGAGTAATATGCTTCCTTTTTCAAATCCCACGAGAAAGAATGTGTCTTTTCCCAGCACTCCTGGAAAATGTCCTGAGACTCAGTGTGGTTCAGGGTGGGGCTGGTGGCTAAGCTGAGCTAATCAATTACATGATCAAAAGATGGTCACAGGCTCCACCCTGGAGGCAGGTGTGAGAGTCAGCTGCACAGGAATCCCTAAATGGAAACAGAGCTATGGGACAGGAAAAAGCAAGATAGCAAGAAGTGTTGATTTCAGGGAAAGGGTTTTCACAGGGGTATTAATGTGATTGCCTGATGGGTTCTTCTTGCTGGCTGCACAGATAAACGCAATTTCCTGAGACAGCAATGTTGCAATAAAGAAAGAATTTAGTTAATGCAAGACTGACCAAGCAGAAGGACAGGAGTTTATTATTATCAAATCAGCCTCTCCAAGAACGCAGAGGCTAGAGTATTTATGAATAATTTGGTGGACAAGTGGGTAGGGAATGGATGCTGCTGATTGGTTGGGGATGAAATCATAAGGGTGTGAAAAATGGTCCTTGTGTACTGAATCTGCCTCTGAGGTGGGACCACGGGTGTGATTAAGTCATGAGTTACGTGTCCAGGTGGGGTCAGTCAGTTGCCAGAATGCAAAAGTCTGAAAAGTGTCTCAAAACACCAATATTAGGTTCTACAATAGTGATGTTATCTATAGCAATAATTGGGAAAGTCACAAATATTATGGCCTCTGGCCACATGCTCTTGAGCATACGGATTATAAAAACTATGCCTACATTTTAGCAGAATTTGGGCCCCTTCCATAATCCTAATCTCATGGCTTTCCATTAGTTTTACAAAGACAGCTTCTGTCCCTGAGCAAGAAGGAGGTTAGTTTTAGGGAGGGACTATTATCATCCTTGTTCTAAAGTTAATCTATAAACTAAATTTCTCCCATGGTTGGCTTGGCATATGCCCAGGAATGAGCAAGGACAGCCAGCCTATGAGACTAGAAGCAAGATGGAGTCAGCCATGCTAGACCTCTCTTGCTATCATAATCTTTGCAAAAGTGGTTTCAATCACATGACACATGGAAGCACAAGAAGAGGGGTCCCCCTCAGCCTGAGTCGACTCAGGGTTTTCTGAGCCAAGAACGAATCATGGAAATGGAGGAAATTTGAACTGATCAACTACTAGAATTTATTCCTGTTGTACTTGAGGTGGAAGCTACCCTAGGTTAGAAAATGATGACAGTGTGAAATCTGTCTAAAGAAAAGACGTCTGAGAACAGACTTTATGCCAGGACTCAAGAGGCTGTGTGTTTGGGAGTTCACATTCATCGCTTAAATTCTCAGCAAAGAGGATGAAAATATTTGAATATGTCCTAAGAGAGCTGTTTCTGGGCAGATTCCGGTTCCAGGGCCTGTGTAATACTGAACTGTATTACACAAGACAAGCCTAGGCTTGATTCCAACCAATCTGGGTTTGAGTCTTAGCTTGACCACTCATTGTGGCCTTGGAGAAGTCACTTAACCTACCTACTTGACCTCTTTGTATTTAAAATTTGAATAACAGCACTTTCCTGGCAGTGACTGTGAAAAGCAGAAATAATGCTTTTCTGTGCTATACACACAGTATATGGTGTGAAACCGGCATTAAGCAACTGTGACTATTGCTATTTAAATGGAGCTGCCTCTCTGGCATGATGCAAGGTCAGAAGAGGAATGTGCACTTTCTGGAAAAGCCTGGCTTTGGACAAGATCTAGGCAGTAAACACAAACATTGGGGAGGTATTAAGGACATGCTGATATGGGTGGAGTCTCTGCTCGGGTTCACACCATGTTCCTCATGGATTCACACATGCCTGGACATTCCTGGAAGATGGTCCTCCTTTTGGGAAAGGAGCGTTTTAGGGATATAAAGTCTAGCATACAGGCTTGGTTCAAGGTAATAGACCCATATTAGAAAGGAAAATTCATAAACTCCACACTTTCCTCAAAATCAGAACATTTCTGGTCTAGCCCCCCACAGCTGGGTCCTAAAGAAGAGACACTGTAGGAACATGTAAGACTAAGAATATGACTGTCAGGCAGCCCAGAAGGCAGTTTTTGGATGGTCCAGAGGCGAGCACAAGAAAGTGTTATGGTGCCATCTGGTTGGGGTTGGGATTGGAGTTGTATGGAGTCCAGAAAAAACAGTTTGCACAGGGGCCACCTTGCCCCAATCTGGGCAGAAGAAGGAGAGGGAGGCATCACATTTGGTGGGCATGAGAGAGACAGAGAGGGGTCAGTGCCAACAGCTGCAACAGCAGGGGATACATTTTATGGCTTTGAAGCATAGCCATAGCGGCTTGGAGGTGTCAGTATCCTCACTGGGGGTGGGTCTGTCGTGCCCTAACACAAACATCACTGCAGTGAACTGTAGCATGGGGAAGCTGAGTGCAGGGTCACATGGTAGCTGAAAGGGCCATATGGTGAGCACACATGTGCCATCCCCTGGGGGTTCCCAGGAGCAGCTGGAGGGATTCTGCAGTGTTGATGAGGGTCAGGGCCAGACAGACCCTGCTGGTTATTCTAACTTTGCCCCAGAGTAGTGTGACCAAGGAAACTCAGTCTACACAAATCCATCACATCCTCTAGGACACTACACAACTGCTTCAAAGCCAGGAGTTCGTCTATTACATTGTGCCTTTAAGAAACCACGACTTAATGTTGTTATGCCTTTGCCTTTTGCCTTTTGGATCATTGAGAAGGTTTCACATATACTATAAAACCTCCTATAATGACAAATTCTATTACAATGTTTAAAACCATATGAAAAACAAACCCTCCTGATTACTTTCTCTTAATATGCTAGGAATGTTTTTCTCTCATGTTTCACTAGCACACTTCCTTCCTTTTTTTTTTTAATGAGCTAAACAATTTATGAAGTTTCTTTTTGCCTTGGCCACCAGGATGGTAATAGTTAAGTGTGGTGCTCAGTTTGTTTAACTTTCTTTAGCATAGACAGATTTTATGTTAAAACTGTTACCTCTCACCCCTCTTGTCATCAACATGGCTCTTGTTTGGGGTGTTGTGGTTATCATTGCTGTTTTTGTCATTATTTTGATGTCTTTTAGGTAAGCTACCTACAATACTTATTGGAATTAGCTTGTGGATGGCCCAGAGTTTATTTCATAAATGCACTATTTGCTTTGAGAATCTGTAAAAATTTAATCTTTCTCAGGACAGAAAACTCTTTTAAACCTCATATCATTTTTCTCCTAGGCATTAGTTGAGAATAATGCTGCCTTTTTCTCAACATATTTTCATATGAGGCAATTCTTTGTTCTGTCAAATAGATTTATTTTCTTTATCAGGCAGAAATGTGGGCAAAAGAAAATGATCTCATTGCATATGATTCCTGACACAATACCCGGGGCTCCAGACTGCAATAAAATTTAGTTTCACAAACGACTTAGGAAACCTTTTTGGTTTTGAACACCTGTTCAAAGAAATCTTGTTTGGAAGTGTTCACTGTTGTTACTTCCTCTTATGGCAACACAGACATGCTCTTGTCCTGATCCTTACATTATTATTGAATATGGAAGGGCTAGTGTTCACGTTCTTGCCCCAGCTTTTATAAAAAGAAAAAAATTATTTACTGAAGTCAACAAATTTCTAAGTCTTTATTTATAAGAATAAGCACAAACCAGCTGGGCACAGTGGCTCATACCTGTAATCCCAGCACTTTGTGAGGCTGAGGTGGGAGGATCACCTGAGGTCAGCAGTTCAAGAGCAACCTGACCAACATGGTGAAACCCTATCTCTACTAAAAATACAAAAATTAGCTGGGCATGGTGCTGGCTGCCTGTAATCCCAGCTACTCAGAAGGCTGAAGCCAGAGAATTGCTTGAATCTGGGAAGCGGAGGTTGCAGTGAGCCGAGATCATACCATTGCACTCCAGCCTGAGTGACAAGTACAAGACTCCATAGCCCCACAAAAAAAAATATTGGCGCAAATCAGTGTATAGCTCAAAGAGGTTTTGCTGTAAACACACTGATAGAACCATGACCATAATCAAACAAACGAAAAGTTACCAGCACCCCAGTAGCTGTCCTCTTGCCCCGACCCCAATCCCTACATCCTCCCAACAGGTAATCTTAACCCTGCTTTCCGACATCATTATTGCTTGCCTGTTTTTAATCTATGTAAAAGTAATCATTCAGTATTTGCTTTTCTGTGTACTTTTCATTAGTTTCAGCCTTGTTGTTGCATGTAGCAATTATTTATTCATTTTTATTGCTCTACATTAGTATTTAATTATATAAACACACCTCAAGTCTTGTATGCACTGTACTCTTGGTTTCCACTTTCATTTTTCCAGTTTTGCTCCCTTATGTATAAGGTTGCAATGAATATTCTTGTATATGTTTTTTAGTGAATATATACATGCATATCTTTTGTGGATATACCTATTTGTTCTGGGCCATAGGTTTTGTATATGTTCAATTTTAGTAGATACTGGAAAAGTTTTCCAAAGTGGCTATACCAATTTTCATGCTTACTAGCAGAGTATGAGAGTTCCAGTTGCTCCACATCTTCATCAACATATGTTACTGTCAATCTTTGTAATGTTAGTCATCCTGGTGACAACCAGTGAAGTTAGATGCTTTATCTTATGATATTTGGCCATTTGGATATGCTTCTTTTATGAAATGCTTGTTCAAGTCGTTTGTTCATTCTTTTACCTTATAGCAATGCCATGAAGATACTTTCCTATATTTTCTTTAGGAGCTTTGTTTATTTTGCATTTAGGCTCATAGTCCAAATATAATTATGTGTGAGTTACATGTTGAGATTTTTTCTGCATTAAGAATACAATTGACCTAGCATGATTTATTCCAAAGATCATCCTTTTGCCACTACTCTACAGTGCAATTTTTGTCATAAAATCAATTGTTCATATATGTGTGGGTCTGTTTATGGACTCTTTTATATGACCTATTGTTCTAGTTGTCTTCCTTTCATCAATTAATATAATTTTGAGTTGCAAACATTGGGCTATAAGATCTGATGCTCAGGAATGCCTGACTACAGGTAACAGGAAGATTTGTAAAATGCTCGAATGCAGAAAATCCACTGAAATATCACAACCAGAAAGGCTAGTAGAGATCATTCAATCTAATTCCCTTATTTTAAAAATGAGAAAGCAGGTCTACCCAGGTGTGCTCGATATCTCTACTCTACCCGTTATTCCCCTGGAGATGGGCCTCCAAGGTTCACATCAGGGGGCTCCCTTATTTTCTGATTTATGGTTGGTTCAGCTTATAGGGAGCATCTATTTGAGGATGCAGAAGGGTGAGGGGTCAGATATTTGTTTTCTTAGCTACATCCCTGTAGGCTACTAGTTCTTTCCATGGAAAGTTATGGCTCCTGATGGGAGGCCCTCTCCAAGAACACTCTTCTTCCAGGTACCCAATTAAATACCTCCTTTCTTTTGCCCCAGGCCTGGAGTGGTAACACTATCTCACTGTTACTAGTCTCAGGGTACTGCACTGGGATTCTGATGACACATGACTAAAGGCATCTATGTTCCAAACCAGAGGATGAGAGACAGAACCCAAAGAATAGTCAAAGGGCACATTGCATCCATCTCTTAACAAAGGTTTCTAGAATCTGCCACCTGACACTTCTGCTCAAATTTCATTGACTGTAACATGATCACTTGGCCATACCTAGCTATAAAGCTGAGAAATGTTCTAGTTAGCTAGGTGTCAAGGTAAAAATCTTATAAGTTAAAAATACCACTAACCAGGGGATAGCAAGTAGTCTCTGTCACCCATGCCATTTAATTCAAGTCTAACCATTAAACACATATGCAGTGCCACTCTGAGCCATCATGATTCTGAGATTCAGGAATGAATAGTGTATGATCTTGGTCCAGTCTAATGCAGGACAGAGATTCTCACGTCCGGAAAATGACTGTGCCATATCTATACTTTGCATTTGGGATTCAAGAGGGCACGAGACATTGTCCCTGTCTTCAGACAGATGACCATGAAGACATATCTGTTAGAACTCTTAGTAAATGCAGGTTACCCAGGGAGACACAGACAGGAATAGAAGAAGAGAACCGTTCTCTGAAGGAAGACTGGGACTTTACCACAGGGACAAAGCAAAGACAGACCTTTCAAGCTCAGAAGCAGCAAGAGAAAGACACAAGAAATGAAAGCACAGTATTTCAAGGGATCAGCAAGAATTCCAGGGATCTTGGAATATAACCTGGGTAAGGATGAGGCTGGACAAGTCCACAGTGGCCAAGGAAGGTAGGACTCTTGTGTGCCAAGCACAGGCATTTCACAAATGCCTCCACCCACCCATCCCCCAATCTCTTCTGTAGTGCTTGCCTGTGGAAGATTTCCACTAAGCCACCAATGAACAGTAACGTCATATCCAGAAGTATGTCAGGCTCAGGCCCAATTTGCATCCCTCAGTGAATTTACCAGAGATACAAATCTTGGAATTTCACCCCTTTCCTGGCTTGAATGATCTGATGGAATTCTGGAATAACTTACTTGGCCAGACTCATTCTCAACCTTGGGAAAAAAGCAAGCTGGTGAGGGGAGAGGTGCAAGAGGACTCTTCCGCCCATCCATTTAAAAATTGCTCCAAATGGTTTATTTTCCAATAAAAACAAACATTTTAAATAAAAAATTTTTTTCTTCCCACAGATATACTCTGAAAAGAAGAGGAGGAGGAAGAAGAAAGACTGTAAAGGAAGGAGAAGTACTGTTTTCATGAGGACCTACTATGTGCCAGACATTATTCTAGGTGCTGGGGTCACCATGGTGAGCAAGACAGTCCCTGCTGTCTCTAGAAGTTCATATTCGAATGGAAGAAAACTATTTAAAATTGTACTTATTATCTCAGATTTTTTCAGGTATTGATAAATACTATGAAGAGTATAAAATGGCACAGTAAAGAGTGACTGAAGACTCCTTAATTGGGGTATGAAGAAGTTCTAAGAGGTGACAACTGAGTTATGACCTTGTATTAGTTTCCTATTGCTGCCATGGTAAATTACCAGAAATTTAATGACTTAATCCCACACATTTATGAGCTCATCATTCTGAAAGTCAGATGTCCAACACAGGTCTCATTAAGCTAAAAGCAGGTTGTCAGCAGTGCTGCATTCTCTCTGAGGGTCTAGGAAGAACCCATTTCCCTACCTTTTCCCGCATTGAGAGGATGTCAGAATTCCTTCCTGTGATCCTTTTCCTCCAACTGCAAAACCAGCAGATTGGCATCTTCGGACCCTTCTCTGCTTCTGATATCCACTTTCTTATCTTCTTATACTTAAAAGGACCCTTGTGAATACATTGGACCTACCTAGATAATCCTCCCATCTCTACATCCTCAACTTAATCACATCCGTAATGTTCCAAGGATTAGGACATCATCAGGGGTTGGGGGTAGGAGGGCATGGGGGCCGAAGAGAGTTGTTATTCTGCCTATCACAGATCTAAATGATGGAACAAAGGCAGTTATGTGAAGATCTTAGGAAAAACCATTCCAAGCAGAAGGAAAAGTAATGCAAAGAACCTGGAGTGGGAATGAACATAGCACTTTTAAGGGACAGAAATATGAAAACAAGGCCACATCTCTGGAATCTAGTTTTCTCTGTCATATCCTGGAAAGGAGGTTTTTTCTGTGGGCTTGTCACATCTCAGAAATCAGAGAGAAGCACAGCAAAGCCCCCTGGCTCAGATAACACGGCTGGCAGATATTTGCCTATACACAGACTTGCTTGTAGCCTATCTCTGACATTTTGCCAAATTCTTCAAATCTTACATTCTATTAAGAAATAACAAATCGAGTGCTATTTTTAACACACTTGAAAGTTTTCACTGGAAATGTCCACCTTTTGGTTTCATGTTGGAACCCATTAGCATTGATTTTTCAAACATACCACCATTGATTCTCTACCAGCATGTCAGATCTCCAGCTGAAGGAAAATAGACTCTGAAGAATAAAATGATGGCTCAGAGAAGGTTTAAAATGTCTAGAAAATAGATGTTTATCTTTCCACATGGATATGTGGTTCTTTTAAAAAGTGAAAGCATACAGTTTGAATCATAAAGTAAAATAAATCAAACTGTATTCTACAAACCTCATAGAATAGATGTTTTCAATATTCCACATCAGCAGGACGATGGAGCAAGGAGAAGGTCAAAACTGAACTTCTCCAGGGTTTATTTTTCTGTTGTTGATTCTCTCACACCAAATGAGCTAATCAAGCTTCTCCAACCTGTGTATAAGTTGCTGCTCTGCATGAAAACAAATGGACACTCTGTCAGGGATGTCCAATTTTTTGACTTCTCTGGGACACAATGGAAGAATAAGAATTGCCTTGGGCCACACATAGAATACAATAACACTAACACACTAACAATAGTTGATGAGAAAACAAAACAAAAATCTCATAATATTTTAAGAAAATTTGTGTCTGGCTGCATTCAAAGTTGTCCGGGGCCACATGTGGCCTGTGGGCCGCAGGTCAGACAAGCTTGATTATATGTTGAAATCCGAGCTCCCAGCACCTGAGAATGGGACCTTACTTGGAAACAGTATCAATGAAAACATAATTAGCTCAGTTAATTATTCTTTCTTTCAAAAGAAAAATATTTTTTATGTGTGAATTTTCCCAGTTTTAGTGAACCTCAATATCTACTAAAATGCTATGGTATATACATCCTAACAACCACCACCACCATTGTAGTAGTTCCACATGTGCTGTAATTATGATGTCAGAAGGTAGAAGAGATGTTGTGGAGACTTCCAGAAGGCTCAGTCACACCCCAGCAGTGTACTCTGAGCTCCTGACAGCTCAGTGTATGGTATCAAAGGAGATGAGACAGTACATGAAGATGTTCACATATAAGGAGTCAACTAATCACTGGTGGATGAGCAAGTTGGGGGTGCTGGGGTCCATTCCCGCTGGACAAACCCAGCCTCCTTACCTGCTATTCTTTACAATGTGGCAACTCTCTTTTCTTCTCTATTTTCTTTACTTGTTCATTTTATTATTCTTAATATCGCTAACATAAAACCTTTTGAAATATAATATGTAAAAGACACCATCATCCCCAATTTATTCTTCCCAAAAGCAACAATTATTAACTGTTTCCTTTGGGTCTTTTCAGAATTGTCCTTCTACATAACATAATATAGTATAGTATTGTATCAGGTCATAATACATCTTATCGTATCTGTTTTCCCCTATGAATGGTGTCACACTGCACGCATTGTTGTGCAACTTGCATTTTTTTTTCACTTTGCTCAGTACCCTGGGCAAACTTCCATGGCAGCAAGTCAGCATTTTGAAAATGCCCCATGCAGAAATGCAGACTTCATGGTTTCTCTGTGGTTCACTGTTTGTGGCTAAAGAAGAAAGTTACTGAAATGTGTCCAGACCACGGCTTTCAAGAGAAAGGAATCTATTGTGTATGTAACTGACTTCATCCCAACGTATGATTTTGATTTGTCAGCTAGGATATTATTTTCCTTATCACATCATCTGAGATAATTAAAGGACTCTGAAATGTCGCCTTCATTCCTCTGATGACTTGTGAACAGAACTCTTGAAAGGCTTTCAAACTTGTCATCTCAGTACATACCCGTTTTAACACCCCAGGTCAAGTAATTTTTCTAAGAGAATGTATTACAAAATGAGCTACAACATGAATTCATTACCATAAATTATGAAACAAGAGGTCATCCTGCTTGCGAACTTAGAAGAAACTTTTAAAAACAGAATGAATATTTCTTCATAAATCTTATAATGTGATGATCCACTTTGCATTTAGAAGGACATAAAAACAGTATGAATTCCTCCTAGTGTATTTGGTGATTCCCTCTTCAAAGTGGTACCAGTGCCTTAAATAAGGGATTAAATTAAGATTTTTATTAATATCACACAAAACATAGTTTTGAAAAGTGATGAATCTGGCTGGGTGTGGTGGCTCACTCCTGTAATCCCAGCACTTTGGGAGGCCAAGGCGGGTGGATCACTTGAGGTCAGGAGTTTGAGACCAGCCTGGCCAACATAGTGAAACCCAGTCTCTACTAAAAATACAAAAAATTAGCCAGGCATGGTGGCACATGCCTGTAATCCCAGCTACTCGGGAGGCTGAGGCAGGAGAATCGCTTGAACCTGGGAGATGGAGGTTGCAGTGAGCCGAGATCGCGCCATTGCACTCCAGCCTGGGTGGCAGGAGAGACTCCGTCTCAAAAAAAAAAAAAAGAAAGAAAAAGAAAAAGAAAAAAAGGAAGAATAGTGATGAATCTAAGTTAATGTCCAAAGCACTAAAGCCACATTGAATAAAACTAAGTGAATTTTCCCCTTTCTTAAGCAAAGCAGACTTCAGTATGGCCTTAGTGCTTTGAGGAGACAATGTAACTTTTTATGGAAGTCTCATCCCAGTGAATGCACAAGTGCAAAATGTTTTTGTTTTTTTCGTTTTTTTTTCAAAACGCAGAACTTTTATCAGTTTGTTTTGTCAGGCCCTGGCCTTTGAACTGTTTTTAATAGAAAATTAATAAATCTCTGCTTTGGGATATATCACACTCTCTTAAAAAGGAAAAATGCGACCTGAAGTAACCTATTTCTTCCTATCAGCAATAGCCCAACTTAAACCAGATATATTCTGTGGTGTATGGTATATGGGTTTTATGACCAAACAGACGTGTTTCATTTTGTTTTGTTTTGTCGCCGCATTTTTGAGATAAAATTCACATGCTGTACAATTCACTCAAACTTGGTTTTGAGTCCAAGTTTTTCAGCTTCCCTAGGCTTCAGTCTTCTTATCTGTAAAATGGTAATAAAAATAGTACCACCCTCTGATTTGCTGTGCAAATGAGATGCTTGTGTTCAGTCTATCCCATGGCTAAATAAATGAAAGCATAACAGAAAGAATAGTTTTTCATCTTTTACACACTCAACTTGGTCATTGAACTTTATAAGCAATCAGATCTCTGATTCTGGTTTTCCACTTCGACAGTGAAAACCTTAATTCTGTTAATTTATGTTAATTTCAGGTACCAAATCTAGCTTAATTGAGTACTTTATCAGTCTCTGCTGATTAAACACTCGATCAATGATAGATTCTGCCCCTCCCCTGCCTTGATATGGACCTGGGTTCACAGGCAGCCGCTATGGCAGTGTGGCTGGTTTACATCTGTCCACTGGTGCTGCTGCAGTGAAAGACTTCCATCTGGTCTCTTGGGACGGGCAGTGCGAGGAGATGAAGGTTCCAGGGATCTTGCTGGTTTCCTCTGTCATCTTGGGCCCCAGGAGCCACTTGTTGCTGTCTCGATGCCCTACAAATACTCATGGCAACAGGGGACATCTACAGGGCTTTGTCTCTCAAGGGGCCCCAGCAGAAAATGAGAAGTGAGGTAGAGGTCCACCATCACTTTATTTATTTATTTTTTTGAGACAGAGTCTCTCTCTGTTGCCCAGGTTGGAGTGCGGTGGCACAATCTCGGCTCACTGCAACCTCTGCCCCCCAGGTTCAAGCTATTCTCCTGCCTCAGCCTCCCGAGTAGCTGGTACTACAGGCACCTGCCACCACGCCTGGCTAATTTTTTGTATTTTTAGTAAAGACGGGGTTTCACCGTGTTAGCCAGGATGGTCTCGATCTCCTGACCTCGTGATCCACCCACCTTGGCCTCCCAAAGTTCTGGTACTCTTGAATGCCAAACTACAAGCCCCCTTCAGCACTTGGAGGTAGGAGTGGAAGCAGGGCTTTTCACCATTGCACCTGACTTCCTCCTCTCTCCAAAGTCTCTCTGCTCCCCTCTCTTGTTCAGGTTTGCTGGGGAGCACAAGAAGCTGCATTTTTTGTTCTGTTGATTTCCATTAACACCCCCTACCCACCCCACCCTCATCCCGGCAAATAGAGGCCACTAAATGGAGGTGAGCATGAGGAAGAAAAATGGAGCAGGCCCAGCAGGTTGACGTGTCTGATTTGCCACTACAGCCACAGTGGTATTTCACATTAATTTATATTCTACATGTTTGATGGTTATCTTACCTCTACTATCACAAAAGAAATTCCGCATTTCTTTCTCTGTGTGCAGGTTTTGTTACTTATTTTTCTCTCCTGGAAGATGAAATCTGAAGGAATTCATAATTCTAGTTTATGATTCTTTGCCCTCGCCTCTCGCCTCCATTCTTTGATCTCTGATACCCTGTGTATGAGGTACTGTCCTATATGAAATCTTATGGGTTAGGTAGACCCTTTCAGGGGTGTCCAATCTTTTGGTTCCCTGGGCCACATTGGAAGAAGAAGAATTGTAGTGGGCCATACATAAAATACACTAACACTGGCCGGGCGCAGTGGCTCACGCCTGTAATCCTAGCACTTTGGGAGGCCGGGACGGGCAGACCACAAAGTCAAGAGATCGAGAGCATCCTGGCCAACATGGTGAAACCCCATCTCTACTAAAAATACAAAAATTAGCTGGGCGTGGTGGTGTGCACCTATAGTCCCAGCTACTCGAGAGGCTGAGGCAGGAGAATCGCCTGAACCTAGGAGGCAGAGGTTGCAGTGAGCCAAGATCATGCCACTGCACTCCAGCCTGGTGACAGAGCAAGACTCTTATCTCAGGAAAAAAAAAAAAAAAAATACACTAACACGATAGCTAATGAGTTAAAAAATAAATCACACAAAAAATCTCATACTTTTCAAAGAAAGTTTACTAATTTGTGTTGGGCTGCATTCAAAGCTGTCCTGGGCCACATGCAGCTTGCAGCGGCCTCGGGTTAGATAAACTTGATAATATGTTGAAATTCTAGCCCCCAGCACCTCAGAGTGAGACCTTACTTGGGAACAGTGTCATTGAAGATATAATTAGCTCAGTTAAGATGAAGACATATTGGCGTATGGTGGGCCCTAATCTAATATCACTGATGCTTTGTATAAAAGAGGGAAACTTGCAGCTAGTTGGGAGGCTAAGGTGGGAAGATCACTTTAGCCCAGGAGGTCGAGGCTGCAGTAAGCCAAGATCGTGCCACTGCACTCCAGCCTGGGCAACAGATGCTGTGTGAAGATGAAGGCAGAGATCAGGCTGATGCTTATGGAAAGCCAGAGATTGCCAACAAACCACCAAAAACTAGGAGAGAGACCTGGAACAGATTCTCTCTGAGTCCTCAGTAAGAACCAACCCTGCCAACACCATGATCTTGGACTTCTAGCCCCCAGAACTGTGAAATAATAAATGTCTGATGTCTAAGCCAGCCAGTTTATGGTAGTTTGTTACAGCAGCCCTAGAAACCTAACATATGGTACATATAGTTTTGTCTTCCCAACCCACTTATTTTTCTGGGAAATCTCTCTCCTTCCCCAGTTACTGCAGGAGCAGCCATGTTGATTAACATGGCCTCCTGCCCCGGTAGAGTTCATTGAAAATTGTGCCTGGGCGCGGTGGCTCAAGCCTGTAATCCGAGCACTTTGGGAGGCCCAGACGGGCGAATCACGAGGTCAGGAGATCAAGACCATCCTGGCTAACACAGTGAAACCCTGTCTCTACTAAAAAATACAAAAAACTAGCCGGGC
>NC_045437.1:64821216-64918070 GCF_002776525.5 Piliocolobus tephrosceles
GGTCTCAGCTCTGTCCTAACTTGGCTGTGACTTGAATTCCAAGACACTAAAGTGGCCATCCAGTAAATTCTTTTTATTTTTTTCTCAAGCCAATTAATAAACAGTCTGTGGTTACTTACAACTCAGACTTCTATTTAACATCTCCAAAACTCACTCAGTCTCATTTTTCATAACAAGTGGAAGTTTGCTGCTCTAAGTAACTGTGTCCTTACCAGACATGGGTGCAGGATCCAGAAAAGAGCATTAATAAAAATTAATGTTAGTCAAGAAATATGGCCAGAGGCAGTGGCTCACGCCTGTAATCCCAGGACTTTGGGAGGCCGAGGTGGGCAGATCACTTGAGCTCAGGAGTTCAAGACCAGCCTAGTCAACATGGTAAAACCCGGTTTCTACTAAAAATACAAAAAAATTAGCCAGAGGTCGTGGCGGGTGCCTGTAATCCCAGCTACTCCAGGAGGCTGAGGCACGAGAATAGCTTGAACTTAGGAGGAAGAGGCTGCAGTGAGTTGAGATTGCACCACTGCACTCCAGCCTGGGTGACAGAGAAAGACTCCGTCTCAATTAAAAAAATAAATAAATAAAAATAAAAGTCAAGAAATATATAATAACTTTTGTTGAACTTTCTTTCTTAGATTAAACTTTAAACCATCATAAAATACAAGAAATTAGATTGATTTCTTTACTTTTTTAAATTAAAACTCAAAATAATTCATTAGCAAGCAGCTTTGATTTCCCTTAACAGATGGGACTCTTTTTTAACCTCTAAACACAGCATAGTTCCTTCATTAAGATAAAGAGTCATTTTTGCAGAGTTGATTGGGATATCTGTGAAGGAATCATTTCAAAGATTATGTTTTCCTTAGCTTTATTTTCATTATTTGTTTATTTTATTATTAATTATTATGAGAGATGGAGTCATACTGTATTGACCAGAGTGATCTCGAAGTCCTGGCCTCAAGCAATCCTCCTGACTTGGCCTACCAAATGCTGGGATTACAGGTGTGATTTCCAGCTAGCTTTATTATTAAAGGACATATTAGTCCTATGATAAGTTTTAAATGCCTAGCATTTTTCCTAGAAAATAGATTATATTTAGAATGTTAACAATAAGGAATTTTTCTGTCTGCCCGTTACCACATTTTTTTTTAAATCTCAGAAACAAAGTACTTAATCTTAATTCAGATTTACACACTTCTTAATGCCTTCTGATATGTCTAGAGATACAATCTCAAAGGCTACCAGCTTCATGTCAGAAAAGGACAAGCAAATAAAATTTGATGCTGGAGACTAGGAAACAAAATTCAGCAATTCTCATGCTATTTTGTATACTAATCAGGGAATGCATTAATTTTCTGTTGCTGCATAATTACAATTTACCCCAGAACTTAATGGCTTAAAGCAGCATTCAATATTTATGATCTCATATGGTTTCTGTGGGACAGGAATTCAAGAGTGATTCAGATGGGTAGTTATGGCTCAAAGCTTCACGTGAGGCTGCAGTCAAGATATCAGCCAGGGGTGGAGTCTCCAGAAGGATTGACACAGACTGAGCCCTTCACTTCCAAGGCGGCTTGCTTACTCATTCATATGGCTGGCAAGTCAATGGCTGGCTGTTGGCAAGAGGCCTCAGATCCCACCATGTGGACCTCTTCATTGTGCTTCTTGAGTGTCCTCATGATATGACAGCTGGATTCACCCAGAGTAAGTGATCCAAGAGAGAGCAAAGATAGAAGCTGCAATTTTTAAATTACCTAGCCTTGGGTGCCACATACTGTCATTTGCACAATATCCTATTGGTTACACAGGTCAGCCATATTCAACATGAGAGGGTGACAATACTGGGAGGTAAAACTCATTGGGGGGGTATCTTGGAAGTTTCCTATTCTTACTCTGGGTATCAATGAGAAAAACATTATTATGTTAAAAAGTATGGAAAATGCTTTTCAAAATGAACACACCTAAGAAAATTTCAACAAAATTTGTAATAGAGCCATAGAATTCTACAATCAGAAAGAAACTTGGTTATCAACCAGTGTAACTTGGTCTTGGAGACTGAGTCTCTGAAAGGTGAGAATTTTTTTAACTTTGTATAGCAAATTAGTGACTGGATCAGGCTTAGATCCAGGCCTCTTTACTTCTCTGGTTAGGGCCGGTGGTGAATAGGCTGGCTTGGAAATTAACATCCATTCCACTCTCCTTATAGTATGCCTTCTTACTGCAGCAACTGGAGAACCTAAAACCATATGTTTCCCAAACTCCTTTGCAGCTAGGGTTTTGGATATGATTTGGGTTAAGGCAATCAGACTGTCGAAGTGAGAGCTGGAAACTGGAAGTGATACAGCAAATAAGCTACTGGAACTTGTGCCGCTGCTGTTGGCAAAGGTGGTCATTGCAATGTTGGGTTATACTGTGGCAGAGGTAGCAGAGGTTGTGCTGCTTTGGTCACTACTGGTGACAGCCTAGAGGCAGGACTCAGAGGAGTTACTATGGACCTAGCAGGTGTTGTATGGCTTTAAAGGTAATCGTTAAAATTAGCCTACAGTCCTAGTTAGCTACTTGGGAGGCTGAAGTGGGAGAATCTCTTGAGCCCAGGAGTCTGAGGCTGCAGTGAGGTATGATTTCACCACTGCACACCAGCCTTGGTGACAGAGAAAGACACCATCTCTAAATAAAATAACACATACAAATATAATAAATAAAACATAAAAAAAAATGTAGACCGGGTGCAGTGGCTCTTGCCTGTAACCGCAGCACTTTGGGAGGCCGAGGTGGGCGAATCACAAGGTCAGGAGTTCGAGACCAGTCTGGCCAAAACGGTGAAACCCCGTCTCTACTAAAAATACAAAAATTAGCCAGGCGGGGTGATGCATGCCTGTAATTCCAGCTACTCAGGAGGCTGAGGCAGGAGAATCGCTTGAACCCAGGAGGCAGAGGTTGTTGCAGTGAGCTGAGATCGCTCCATTGCACTCCACCTTGGGCAACAGAGAAAGACTCCATCTAAAAATAATAATGATAATTAATAAATAAATAAAAGTAATAGTTGCAACAGCAATTTCCTGATCCCTGAAGAGCAAATCAGCTAATGTGTTCTGGAGCCAAGAACTTCAGTGGTGGTCACCACAATCACAAAGGTGGAGAAGGATTACCTGGCAGCTTCCATGGAGGACTAGCTCTATGGAGTAGTTCTTGGAGTTGTTTCTGGATTCCAAGCCAGAGCTGTTATTCCAGTCCTTCCAACAATTTTGTAAGCACCTAATTCCCTATATTAAGTCATGCTCTCATGAGACAGCTAGAGTGGTATCTGTTGTCTACACCTAAATTCTATTACAGAGCATGCTAATACATAAGAATGAGAAAAGCAGCCTGACCTCTGGAAACTGGCCTGACACTTACACTTAGGTCTTGTTGTTGTTAGGAACTAGCCTGGCACTTAGAGATGGGTCATAGTGTTCTTCTGTTGAATATAAACAATTTCTCAGAACATCAGCATCTTCAAGGTCGCTCTGTTGACCGTGATGGATCAAGACATAAACAAGACCACTGTGTATCATGTCTGAACACAGACAAAAATATGAACATTGCCCAAACCACAACAAGGACCAAACATCCCCCTGTTCTTGCTACTCTGAGTGACTGCTGCTTCTTTACCAATTATAATCTTAGTCTCCCTCTTTTTACAGAAGATTTATTAAGATACGCAATCATAGAATTACCCCTTCTTCCTGAGATCATCCAACCCACACAAAAGCCCTATTTCTTTTACTGCTCCCTAAGTCACCTAATGTAAGCCTAAATCCTGTAAGTCCTTTCTAACTCCCTCTTACTAAGAGGGTTCCCCATGGTGTGTGGTTTCCTTCCTTGCAATAGTAATAAAATCAACAGATGTGTTCCTGCCGATCTTTGGCTGAAAGGCATACTAAAGTTAAAAAAAAAAAAAATGTCTGGGTAGCTGTCTTCTGTCACCCAAAGCACAATCATATGTATCAAATGATAACAAGAAAATTATAAAAGAAAGGACAGACAGTAACATATAAGGCAATTGAAAATCACAGGCAAGCAATTATACAGTGAATTGAACAATAATACAATTTCTTGAATGTCCATTATAGTAGCATTCTCCAGAGAGACAGAACCAATAAGAGAGAGAGAGAGAGAGAGACAGACACAAGAGGGGATTTATTAGAATTGGCTTATATGATTATAGAGGCTGAGAAGTCTCATGACATGATGTCTGTAAGCTGGAGACCCTGGGATGCTGGTAGCATGGCTCAGACCAATTCTGAAAGCTTTTACAGAACTAAGAAAGCTGATAGTATAATTCTCAGCCCAAGGTTGAGGGCCTGAGACCCAGAGGTGGGGGCCTCTGGTGTAAGCTCTGGAGTTTAAAAGTAAGAAAGGCTGGAGTTTTGATGTCCAAGGTCAGGAGAAGAAGAGTGGCCCAATTACAGGAAAGAGAGAAGAAAAATCACCTTTTCCCTGCCTTTTTTGTTCTATCAAGTCCCCAGCCAATAGGATGGTGCCCACCCACATTGAGGGCAAATATCCCCCACTCAGTCCACAAACACACAAACCAGTCACCTCTGAAAGCATTCTCATGGACCGTCCCAGAAGTAATCCTTCACTGGTTCTCTAGGTATTCCTTAATCCTGTCAAGTTGACACCTAAAACTAACAGTCACACTGACACTATGGCAGGCACTCATGACAGTCATTTACATACATCATTGACTTAATCATCTCACTACTCTGCAAAATAGGTATTTTAATTCCCATTTTATAGGTGAGAAAAACTGAGGCTCTGCAGTCCAGTGACCTACTTGACAGAGGCCTACCACCTACTAAATAGCGGTTCTGGTATGCAAACTCAAGTTGCTAACAACCGTGTGTTTCCACCCAGTAATAGAAATAATGCCGATATTTCTGAATAAAAACAATATTAGGTCTTCCACTTCGGTCTTATTTATCAGACTAGGAACACATCTATTCTACATATATGTAATGGGTACCTACTATGAGGAAATGTTTCAAAAAAAGTATTTGATTGAGTGTCCATTTCCTAGTTAAGGCTGAAGGTTAGGTAATAGTTTTTTGATCTCTGTCCTGGGAAAAATATAAAATCCACAAAATGAGAATATAAGTAAGCTACACAAAAATCTGTGTGCCTCTTTCTTAAAAGATAAATTTCATATGAAATGGACAAATAATGTACCATCTTGATGCTTAATGGTAAAATTGAAGAAATGAGAGGAGTTCGCTACATGGAAGAAGTGTCATTAATGCATACAATGTGAGCTCATGATTGAATTTCATCACCACCAGTCATTTCTGCACTAGGAGAGGTTATAAAAGTGATTAGCTACTTCCTACATTTTGAAATAGTCACATGGTTGTAAGTAAAAGCCTCTGTGACCATCCCCTCAAGTCTAGGAGAGTGAGGAGTGTCTAGATCAGCTCAGGTATCTGGGGGTAAAAAATGAGCTTTTACAAGCAGAACAAAGAAACCAGCATAACTAATATTTGAACATTGTTTATTTTTATATGGAAAACACTGAAAAAAAGAAGCATAGTTACCCCTTGACCTGACTCTTGTTACCCTGTGACAACAGAAATTGTTCAAGAAGCTGCCAGTGATCCAGAGTAATCAGAGGGGAAAGGAGGATGTAGGGGATTGTGGTGTATACTTTGGTTATAAGCAACAGAAATCCAACCCCATTTGACTTAGGCAAAAGGGGGCTTTACTGGTGGTGGAATCAATGAAAGGGTAGGAATAACTACATTGCAAGGAAAGCGGGGATGCAACGGACTTCAGGAGTGACTGAGCCAGTACCTGGAGCATACTAAGCCTTCAATAAATAATGTTGAATAAAAGAATGAACTAGAGATTGGAATGAAGCTAAGACTATCTTTGTCTGTCTTCATCCTTCTCACAGATTCACCTTCCCTACTTGAGATAATATATGGCCACTGACTGCTTATGAGGCTTGCATCCTATAACTTCTGCTGCCAGAGAGGACTAATGTCAATCACTCTCAGTTACAGGTGGAAAAATCCCAGGAAAAGACTGATTGGGCCAGCTGGGGTCAGGTTTTTGCCTCCAGGCCAATTAGCTGTGGCCAGCATGACAAGGTCACATAGTTCCCACAATGGCCATGTGAATTTCAGTGGGATGTGGGGGCAGGCTTGGGAAGTGGGGAAGAAGGAATCTGGGTACCTTAGGGTGCTATCTTCAGCCTGAAAAGAGGGATAGCACTAGAGATGGCCCTTAGGAAACATATTACTGTATCTCTGTATTAGTTTGATAGGGCTACCATCGCAAAGTACCACAAACTAGGTGGCTTACACAATAGTATTTATTTCCTCACAGTTCTGGAGGCGAGAAGTCCAAGAAGAAGGTATCAGCAGAGGTGATTTCTTCTGAGTCTTCGCTCCTTGGCATCTTCTTGTCTTCGTATGGTTTTGTCTCTGTGCCTGTCTATATCCTATGGACACTAGTCATGTTGAATTAGGGTCTACCCTAAAGATCTCACTTTAACTTAGTTGCCTCTTTAAAGACCTTATCTTTAAATATAATTAAATTTTGAGACACTGGGGGTTAAGACTTTAACATATAATTTAGGACAAGGGGTGGGATGGGAGGAACACAAGTTAGCCCATAACAGTCTCCAATAAGAATATTGTTAAAGATGTTTATTACATAGTGTCTTCTTTAAGTTCTTCCTGATGTGAGTATCAGAAAGAGTTGTGTGGCTTCTTTTTAGATTATTGGAACTACAGTTTGCTCAAATGGTCATGCTTTTCCTTTATTACTGGCTTTTCTGAGCCTTATTTACTGATGTGCAACCCATTTGGAGCAAGTATATAGGACTTCATGGTATGAATTTCTGTGAAGTCCTATTTTACAGCTATATTTTATGTTACTAACTTGTGTTTCCTTTTTCCTTTCTCACACATTTGTAATTTGTGTTACCTTGTTGTATGGCGTAAGTATCTGTATATCTTGTACATACCATTTATGGCAGCAGTCTGCAACCTTTTTGGCACCAGGGACCAGTTTTGTGGAAGGCAATTTTGCTACAAATGTGGGGGGAGGTTTTCTAATGATTCAACCACGTTATACTTACTGTACACTTTATTTCTATCATTATTACATATTCACCACAATGGAGAATCAATGGGAGCCCTGAGCTTATTTTCCTATAACTAGATGGTTCCATCTGGGAGTGATGAGAGGTAGTAACAGATCATCAGGCATTAGATTCTTATAAGGAACATGCAACCTAGATCCCTCACATGTGCAGTTCACAATAGGGTTCACCCTCCCATGAGAATCTAATGCCACTGACCTGACAGGAGGCAGAGCTTAGGCGGTAATGCTCACTCGCCTATCACTCATCTCCTGCTGTGCAGCCAGGTTCCTAACAGGCCGTGGATCTGTAATGGTCCATGGCCTGGAGGTTGGGCACCCCTGTTTTATGGAATAAAGTACAATATCAATACCTAGATAAATAAGCTCTAATTAATCAACTATAGTTACATAAGTAGAACATTATCAAGAAAAAGCAGAGAAAACTTCCATGCTAATAATAAGTGTCCTTTGTAATAAGTCACCTCAAATCCTTTTTTGGAAGGAAACAGAACCTATGAAGGACTATATAAATCAGGAAAAAAACAAGATGTGTCACAAAACATTTTTTTAAAATCCAACAGTAACTAGGCAAATTGATGCTTAAATTAACACAAACTGGTAAAAATAAGCATCCCTAAATTGATTTTTCCATATAGTTGCCTCGAGGCAGACAAAGTGTGGAAGGAGTTGGATTGTTGCCAGACTGAAAGCGTTTTTCTGAGCTCCATCAACTTCTATTAATGGGCAGTGACGCCACTCTGGCCCCAAGCCAGCCACCCATCACACTTCGATTTGTTCGACAGGCTGGCTGGAGGCAGGCATTGCATCAGAAACCTGGCACCATAAACAGCACTGGTTTAAGCAAAGCACCTCCAGAGAGAACTGACTTCCTGTGCCATCAGCAGAGACAGCACAGGGCTTCCTCCCAGGGGGCTGCTTGGTGCTGAAGGGCAAACTGGACCCTCCCGGGGTCTCCGTGAAGCCTTTAAATCACTGCCCCCAATCCCCACACTGTGAACAGCCAAAGTAGAAATTAACCCAAACAGCCTGGGAATTGTTGGTTCTATTTCATTTGGTTAATGTGGTGGTCCTCTCAAATGTATTTTCAAAGGTGCATGGGCTTTTTCTGAATTCTCTGCTTCATAGGCTGTCCCAAATTACCTTCTGTGGTGCCTTGGCATAAGTTCCAAAATGGCAGTTTAAAGGGAATCCAGCAAGTGCCCACAGTGCTCCAAAGGGTGATAGAGGTATCAGTGCTCCTAATGGGGACATGTGTGCTCTGGTATCGTTTCCTAAGTAAGTTGGAGCATGGGAGATAAAGAGAGGAAGGTGAGGGGAGGAAAGGGTTTGAAATGTCATACAGGCTTCCTAGACCTGAAAAACTCACAGATAATAGATGAAGTGGAGCATGTATCCCAAGTCCACAAGGACTTGTAAAGGCAGAATAAAATATCCCTCCAACAGGCTCACGCAACGCAAACAAGACATTAGGGAAAAACTGATGACATCTGAAGAAAGCATGGACTTTTGTTAACAATAATGTGTCAGTACTGGTTCACTAACTGTTACAAATGTACCATCCTATTGTAAAATGTTATCAATAGGGGAAATAGAGCGCAGTAGAGGCAAATTTTCTGTACTATTTTTAAAATAATTCTTTAAATCTAAAACTGTTCCAAAATAAAAAGTATTTCTAATACACAGGTACACATACATACACATGCTTCCAATATATTTGCTTTAAAATAGTCCAGGAGGCAAGAGGAGATATTGGTGGGGGCATTGTCAGAGGAAACAAGATTAACCATGACTTACTAATGATTCCAACTGGGTGATGGATACATGGATGGATACATTACATTATCTCTTCTACTTTCATACATATTTGAAATTCCCCATAATAAAAAGTTAAAAAATAATGCTCCCATTAAATTGCGAACTAAAAAGATAAGTATATAACATACATTTACGATATATAAATATTCATCTCTTACAAAAACCACTTTATATATATGTATACTTAGACATATACAGCCAGCCCTTTCATATCTGCAAGTTTCACATCTGTGGATTCAACCAGCTATGGATCAAAAATATTCAGAAAATATTCAGAAAAATATACAAAACAATTAAAAAATAAAAATACGACAATACAAATAATACAAATAATGCAAATAAAAACAATACAGTATAACAACTATCTACAAATCATTTACATTTTATTAGGTATTATAAGTAATCTAGAGATGATAAAAGTATATGAGAGAATGTGTGTAAATTATATGCAAATACTACACCATTTTATACAAGAGAGACTTGAGCATCCTCAGATTCTGGTATCCATAGGAGTCCTGAAATCAATCTCCCATGGATATTGGGATGACTGTGTGATATTCTGTATATACATATATGTGTACACCAATTTACATATCATATAAACCATTTATAGATACATATACATACATATAAAACAGCAAACAGTAAGAAGAGCTTTAGTCCAGGCCACTTTTTTGCTATGTGAGTATATGCATACTTTGCAGCCAAAGAATAGTGTCTTTTATTGGTGCTACAGAGTGTGGACTTTTCGTTTTGTACGGCACATCAATCGTATTAGCCTGTGTCAAAGAATATGCTTTGGTGGCTTTACTTTGATTGGGATGTCAGGCCAAGTCCCAGCACCATCTTCCCCCTAGAATCAATGGCACACACTGGCTTCTTCGGTGTGATGAAGTGTGACCCCGATGGGGTCAGAGCCAATGGAGCCATAGCTTTGGAAGGACATTTTTCTCTGTGGTGTTAAAGCAGGCAGCTTCCATTCTGGGGTTTGATCTGAGTGAAAGCTCTTTAGCGACCTACGCGTGAAGCTGGGACTGATAAGCTACCCTGCACTTTGCCTGCCACACCCCTCACGGCTGATAGAGCAGTGCCATCAACAGTTGGAAGCCATTAGTAAGCGAGAACCTGGCATTCTCTTTCTGAGAGTACCCTATTAAGCTCTTCTTCCTACATCCCTTTCAAATGAGAGGCACCAGCATTCCTTCAGGTGCCTAAATAATAAACTGGGAACCATTCACCCTTGACTTCTCCATCTCCTTAATCTTCGAGAATCCAGTCAGTCTCCAAGTTCTGCAGATCCTGCTCCCTTCACTTCTCTCAAATCTATTCTCACCTCTTCATCCCTGTTGCCTGTTGAAGTTTCAAGCCTTCATTCTTCTGGACTATTGCAATGACCTGCTACTTAGCCTAACCCTGTTTTCGACCCCTACTGTTCAATTTGCTGCTGTCACGAAGACAAGAAAATATTACTCACTTTCTGGGAACCTCCTCAGTATTGCCCCCACAGCCTTCAGGATGATGACTTTGGTTCTTAGCTTGGAATACAGTGTTCTCTACAATCAGGCCTCTGCCTAGCTCCGCTTCCTCTCATGACCCATTCACCACCAACTTCAGCTACTTATAGTTCCCAGACCATGCCAGGCTATGTAATATCTCTTTGCCTTAGCTCCACAGTCCTCTCTTTTCAGAATGCTCTATTCTTTCCTCCCCTCTAGGTGAACACCTCTATACTTTTCAAAACTGAGATCAAGCATCACTCTCCTTAAAGAAAGCTCTCCTGGGCCAGGTGTGGTGGCTCATGCCTATAATCCCAGCACTTTGGGAGGCCAAGGCGGAAGGATTGCTTGATGAGATGAGACAGAGATTTGAATTTATAGCCCAGTAAGGGCAATACTCTCTCTTTCCTGCATTTTAACTGTTGCACCAGGCATAGTACTTGGCATATATTTGGCACTTAGTAAATGATTATTGAATAAACAAAGATGTAAATGATGCTCTAGTTCAGAGCACTATATTGTTAAATATCCTGAATATATTTATTTAAGGCATAGTTTGCAAACAAGCTGTGTATTAGAACATCAGAATTTCACATCTGACAAAGCACGATCTGGCTCAGTGAGCCAAGTTGGTAAATCTCCAGCTGATGATGAATTGCTCTTGAGACCCTTGTTATAGGCAGCCTCAGGAAGAGGCACAGGCCAGTTATACTGCTTCGAGCCGCCAGTCCCAGCTCTCTTGGAGAAAGGCAGCACAGTTGGGAGGGCTCACAACGGGAGGCCTGTTGAAAACAAGTCGTAGTTTCACCCTGTGTTTGTATTTCTGTTCAGGGAAGGGCACTTCCTCTTGCATTTGTAGGAGCCAAGTAATACATTCTGGGTGGAGGGAACTGGGAACTATGGTAGAAAGCCTAATGTTGGACACATGAAAAGGTGGCAGCGTCTTAGAGCTGGCTAAACACATATCTTGGCAAAAGAACTTGGGTGGCAGGCAACCAAGATTTGGGGAGTGCTTTTCCTGCATCATTTTCTGCTGGGATTGCAATATGAGGGAGGCCTTGTTGATGTGTGTAGTTTGTTATGCTTGGCAACACCTTCTAGTTAGTAGTGGTTGAGTGTTTGCTAACTTGTGAATTCTTCAGAAGAGAATAGAATATAAAAAGCCTTCAAGCCTCTCCTGTCTTCCCCGCATTGTGGCTAACTCAGGGCAACCAGCAGCAGTGAGCTGTGGACCCAGGCACTGGCTAGAGAAGTTGACAGACCACGAACACGGGGCAAGCTGAGTCTTTCTGTTTCACTTCCGGCATGTTTTTCACCCACAGGGATATTTTGGTCTGTTTCAAAGAAGAGGAAATCAGCCCCTAGCAGACTGTTTCAGAAAAACAGCAGAAAAAAAGAAAAAGGATTAAAGCCATATCTCTTGGAGAGAGAGATAAAAATCTGGATATTGTTTGAAACAATGTTTCCATTTCCAACACCTCAATTCCATAAGAAGTAGGAGAAAAAAAGTCTTTTTGGGGTTTCAGTATGCACAGTGCATTTATTCTCTCTCATTTCTTAATTTGTCAGTTTCTTTCTCCAAGTACCAAATCCAGTAAATGTTCTTTAAATGGAAAGAAAAAAGCAATAATGAATGCCAGAAAACAGTTTCCCAACCAGCCAGCCAAACCACAAGTATCCAAAAATGTGATTTCATTTTTAATAATATAGAAAACTGAAGAATGTCAAGTAGAAATATAAAGAGATGGGAAACATTGACTTATTCTAAACACCAATAAAAACTTCAGATTGCTTGTAGATGACAGATGAAGAGAAATAGCTACTCAATGAAGGAATTCAGAACCCGGTGTTCACAAAATTAAGAAGATATTAGTGATCAATGAACTCTAAACCCTCATATGGGTTTGCCTTCTCTGAATCCTTTGAAATTCACTCTCTGTTCAGTGTCCAAATTTCCTTTACATGTAAAATGGAGCCAAGGAACCTACATTGTGAACTCAGAAACTAAAGACAGTGTAGGGCGAAGACATTCGTGTTGTAACCTGTGTCTTTTATGCCAACTCTTAGAATTTAAGGAGCAGTTGGGGAGGCCAGTAGGCTGACTTAAGCCCACAAAGGATGGCCTCTGATCCCTGAAGCTGGGGGAAGAAGCAAGATAATTCCTAACTACTCAAGTGACATCTCTTCCAAGAAGTTTCCTCTAACCTACTCCCTAGCCCAGGAGGGAAGGCTTAGACCCCTCATCTGTTTTCCCAGAACACCTGGGCATATCTCTTATTGCATCCAAATGGTTCTTATAATGCAATGCAACACAATACACAGTATCTATATGTCTCCCTTGTTAGACTATGAACTCTAGAGCAGGGATATCTTTACTTCTCTGGTGCCAAGTATAGTGGCTGGAATATCAATTAACTAATTGACATGAATGCTTTCTTTCTTTGTATCTAAATAACTCAAGCCATTTTAGTTGTTCTATCCTATGGTTATATCATTCTTACCATATTTTAGTACTGGCAAATAGAATTCATTATTTCCCGGGATATATCAGTTAATAATTTCATAAACAGAAAAACTAACTACATCTGGACCAGTGCTTCCCAAACTTTACTGTGCATGCAAATCCCCTGTGGATCTTGCCACAAAGCAGATCTTCATTCATTTGCCCTGGAAAGGGGCCTGAGAAACTGCCTGTCTAACAAGCTCCCAAGTGCTGCCAATGCTGTTGGTCCATAAAGTAACAGCGGCTTGAGCCAGATAGAGTTTAATCTTGTTTCCTGAAAGTTAAGTCAGAGATTAGTAGTCCAGGCCTGGTATGGCAGTTCTGCCACATCATCAGAAGCCCAGACTCTTCTATCTTTCTGCTTTACTATCCTAGGATCTGTTTCCCCAAGGTCTCGTCTTGTCCCAAGATAGCAGCTGCTGCTCTAGCCATCAAACCTATATTGTAGTCAGCAGAGAGGAGGAAGTACCAGAACAAATGGCTGCACAGCTGGGTCAGCCTCTTCTAAAGGAGCCGTCAGGAGGAGCCCACCTGACAACTTCCACTCATATCTCACTGGTCAAAAGTGTAGTCACCCTATCTAAAGGAAGGCTTGAAATGTGATTTTCCTGTTGGGAATATGTTGCTGATTACAATGAATTGAGTTTCTCTTAGTAAGGAAGAAGGGAGAATGAATGCTGGGTAGATGCCAGCAATCTCTACTATGAGTCAGATGAGATTGTTGTGGATCCTCTGTCACTCACCTGTGGTTAGTAACCTCTGGATTGTGCCCCATTCCTGAAGAGAAACCAGTTACTCTGTTAAGGTCCATGTGAAACATCAGCTGTCTTTGTGACAAGTTCTGTCTCATAGGCTCCTTGATTGTGCTTATTGACTAAACCCATCATCACCCTTGGCTGTGAAACTTGAAGTAAGATGAGGGGGACCAGAACTTCCTACCCTCACTGCCTCTGCTTTGCAATAACATTAACTGTCAGAGCTTAGTTTGGCCCAGGGCTTATTTGCGTCCTTGTGCTCTCGGATGCCGGGGAAACATGGCTACCGTGACATCAGATGAGATCCTGGCTCAAGGATACTGGCAGGGTCTCTAGCTTATTGTCCTTAAGGTTATGGCTTATAAATAAGGGAATGAGTCCAAGGGGATGTGCTGTTCTTCTTGCTTGGTGCCAATCAGTTCATTCCTTGAGTAACAGTGGAGTCACCCAAAGTGAAGAAACAATTCCAGCCCATTGATTTCAGCCTGAGCACTCACAGTTTTTCCCTGGCTCTTTGCCCAGGATTTCCAGGGAGTAGGCAGGGGCTAAGAAGCAATATATATTCCTGAAAGGAAGGCTTCTTGAGTGATTATAATGATGGTATCTGTCCGTGGCTCACAGGCAATAACAGAGAACACAGGCAGGGTGCCCTCTGAGATGCACCCCCGATTCCTGAGTCATGCTGTGGAAGACAGGGAAAGTGCACATCAGCCACAACAGGAGAGAAAAAGGTAGTTGTTTGTTTTCCTTCCCTTCTCCTCCCATCTCAAGGAATTGATCCCTCCAAAATCTCAATCTGAGATAAAACAGTTTGCAAATAGTCAATAAACAGTGCATTCATTCATTATTACTAGAACTACATTCATGGAAAATAATTTATATAAATTAACCAAAAGTTGCTTTTTTAAAAAAAGGTAATATGATTTATTTAGATGGGTTCAACCATCAGATTTTATGGGGAGGAGGGTAATCCATGAATCTATATGTGTGCTAAGCATTGCTATAAACTGAATGTTTTTCACTTCTATTTATTACTATTTTTCAAGTCGTATAGGTGCAGTTTTAATAAGTGAAATGCAAGTTTATTTTAAGATGTGACTAAATTTTTATCTGAGAAAATATATTATGGCAAAAAGCAATCACTGGATACTAAAAATATAATGACCATTATGTGAGAGTATGTAGCATTCAAGTATTAAAAAAAGAAGTCCTTCTACCTGAACATGTTGGTGTAACTGAGCCCATGTTCAGCTGCCTACTGCTTGAAAGTGAGACATGAGAAACGAGGTTGGGTTGTTATCCCCCCTGCCTTTATAGTTTAGACACCACAACAGCATTAATGTTAAAGTAGAGATCATGAGACTGGCAGCACAGCCTGTGGCAATAAGATAGCAAATTATAAACAGGACCTAAGGCCATACCTGGCAAGGGTTAAGTCTCCACCCCAAGATAAACATGGGTCATGTGTTACATGCATGTTTGTTCAGTACACATGTGTCAAGACCACCTTCATACATATTTATAACTACTTCTGTAACCTGTTAAATATGTATGTTGAGCCAATCTATCATCATATCCCCACAGGAGCCCTGGATGCAACTGACAGTAGAGAACAAATGTATTGATTTTCTTGCTAATATGGTAGGCCATTCCAGGTTTCTGCCCTGGTGTGAGAACCAACCAATGCTTTAAGAGATTTAACAAGTGCCAAATATGTTAAGACACTAGGTAGTATACTAACTTTTGTTTATAAGTTTGCTTCTAGCAAAATCACTTATCTCATGGACGTGGACCTGCATCATTTTCAACCAAGAAATAGGTCCTCCTAAAGACCCGGAAGGAACAAGGGCCTGAACATCAGCTCACTGCCAGGTCAAAAAGTTTCATTCCACAGTTGCCCCACATTGACCCTGTTCAGCAGGAAGTAGCCAGCTGAGAGATGACATCCCATTGTCCCTAATCCCACAGAATTGTGGAATGAGCCTTTGACAGTGGGGAATTGTAACAGTGAAACAGCAAACAAAAAAAAAACAAAACAAAAAAAAACTAACATAACTAATTCCATTTTTATTTAAGGGGCCTTTACCCATTCCTGCACGTTGGGTAGGGTAATTTTAGAGCGCTGAGATAATATGCAAAAACAGCAACCAAATATTTTGTAAATGGAACTCTGGGATTAAAGGGGAAGTATATAAACAACTAATTATGTTTTGTTAAACATTTACAGGAGCATTGTGACCCGACCAAGGACAAAGAAGTTCCCAGCCTCCTTCTCTCAGACCTTTCACGGTTCCTGATAGTTGGGGAATGAGCCGCTGTGCTGCTGCTGTAGCATCGGCAGATCATATACTTCACCAGTCTCCTCCATTTCTAATCCTAGTACTCGGAGACACTGTCAGCCTTTTATTATAAAATCACCGTTTATGATTTTTCAAGAAGTCCTTGAATAGCTCTTTGGCTAAGTAGATCTAAGGCAAGTCGCCACCAATCATTTTGAAAGGAAGTATGGAAGAGAGTATTTTTGACTCAACAAGGAACTGGGGCATGGCTGCTCTTGGTGGGAGGTGATAAGCAATGCTGCTCCGTTGCACCTCCCACCCCCACACACATACACACACACATTCAGCACCCATGATTTGATAAGGGGCTAAGGAGCCTGTAGGAAAACGAGGTGCAGCAAAGCGTCCTCCTCAGTGTGACACTGTAGTTTCCCTGTCACTTCTCAAGGGATAAAAATCTTTGTTGTGCTGTGGGAAATAGTAGATACTCAAAGGTCTTTGAAAACCTTTGTGGTGCACCCTCTGCAGTGCATGCCCAAAACCCTGAGTGCAGTGCCCTAAAGGTGCTCTTCTCTGTGGGTGGCTAGGTTTGTAGGAAGACCCCCCAGCCTTCCCTCCACTACTCTTGGCAGAATGGCTCCAGCCCCATCCCACGCCAACTTCAACCAGAGAGCTCCTGTTTATTTTATGTGCTGAGATTCCAAACATAATTCTATTAATTTTTTTTAAAAAGGCCTCTTTTAAAAACATTTTTGAAAGCTACTGGTCTCTTGTATCCACTGAATTTGGGGAATATTACATCATATATATGTGTTTATATGTATGCGTGTGTCTGTATGCACACACATACATATACATATATATTATAATATGTAATAATACAACATCTATGTAAAAATATATCAGGATATGACAACAATACTGAAGCAGCAGTGGTTGGTGCACACGTCACACCTGTGAAAGGACTGTCTTGCGTTTTTCTGGCCTGACTCTGGTGAAGAACAAGGTGGTATTGAACCCCTGGGTGAGTCTCAAGGAAAGAAACAGAGTGATGGGATCGTGTCAAGCTCTCAGAACTTCCTTCCTGATTTTTTTTTTTTTTTTTAAATGAGACAGATTCTTGCTCTGTCATCCAGGCTGGAGTGCAGTGGCACAATCTCGGCTCACTTCAGTCTCCGCCTCCCACATTCAAGCAATCCTCCTGTGTTAGCCTCCTGAGTATCTGGGACTACAGGCACGTGCCACCACACCCAACTAATTTTTGTATTTTTAGTAGAGATGGGGTTTCACCATGTTGGCCAGACTGGTCTCGAACTCCTGACCTCAAGTGATCCTCCCACCTCCGCCTACCAAAGTGCTGGGATTACAGGTGTGAGCCACCACACTCAGCCTCCTGATTTTTTTTAATCAATCTGATTTTAATAGATTCCCAAGCCTTGATTACCCCATCCCCCTCTACTGAAGAGCCCTAGGAGAACCCTCTTTTGAGTTGTCCCCACAAGCTCCTTTTACTCAATATGATGGTAAAAGTGAGGTTGTAAAGGGTGCACGATTTTATGAATACCTTTTTAATCTATCCAGATGGTCTCCTGCTGGGAATTACTATTTCGTCTTACAGGCCAGAGCGTAAGATGAGACCCTACTCTGGCAGGCACAGTGGCTCATGCCTTGTAATCGTGGCAATTTAGGAGGCTAAGGTAGGTGGATTGCTTGAGTATGGAGTTTGAGACCAGCCAGGGCAACATGGCAAAACCCCATCTTAAAAAAAAAAAAGTACAAAAATTAGCCAGGTATGGTGGCACATGCCTAGACCCAGCTACTTGGGAGGAGAAAGCCAGAAAATCGCTTGAGCCTGGGAGATGGAGGTCGCAGTGAGCCGAGATAGAGCCACTGCACTCCAGTCTGGGTGATGAGAGTGAAACCGTGTCTCAACAAAACAAAAAAAAAAAAAAAAAAAAAAGAGGAGAGAGAGAGAGAGAGAGGCTCTATTTCTATAGACAGTGATGAACTTTATTCCCCCATGTCATGGTCCTTGTAGCTTAAGGAGGTATTGAGAGGTGACAGTGTGCTATCAGCCCTCACTCTCAGCGCCTCCTCTGCCTCGGCATCCACTCTGGCTGCACTTGAGGAGTCCTTCAACCCGCCAAGGCACCCTGGGAGCCCCTCTCTGGGCTGGCTCAGGCTGGAGCCTCCTCCCTCTGCTTGCCAGGAGGTGTGGAGGGAGAGGCTCAGGTGGGAACTGGGGCTGCACTCGCGGGCCAGTGTGAGTTCCAGCAGACGCGGGCGTGGGCATGGACTAGGCCCCCTGCATAGGGAGCGGCCAGCCGGCACCCCTGGCCCAGGGCAGTGAAGGGCTTACTCTGTGGAGATTGCGCCCGGTCCCCCAGCAGTGCTGGCCCGCCAGCGGCAGCATTCAAAATCTGGCGGGGCCTTAGCTGCCTCCCCACGGGGCAGGGCTCGGGACCTGCAGCCCCCCATATCTGAGCTCCTCCCCCTGCGGTGGGCTCCAGCATGGCCTGAGCCTCCCCGAGGGGGGGCCGCCCCCTGCTCCGTGGTGACAGGTCCCATGACAGCCCAAGGGCTGAGGAGTACAGGCGCCCCTGGGGACTGGCAGGCAACTCTGCCTGCAGCCCCGCTGCAGATCCACTGGCTGCAGGATCCAGCTGGGCTTCTGAACTGGATGGGGACTTGGAGAACTTTTATATCTAGCCTGAGGACTGTGTGTGCACCAATCAGCACTCTGGGTCTAGCTCAGGGTTTGTAAATACACAAATCAGCACTCTGTGTCTAGCTCAGGGTTTGTAAATACACCAATCAGCACTCTGTGTCTAGCTCAGGGTTTGTGAATACACCAATTGGTATTCTGTAGCTAGCTAACCTAGTGGAGACTTGGAGGACTAGCACTCTGTGACTCTGTGTCTAGCTCAAGGATTGTACATGCACCAATCAGCACTCTGTGTCTAGCTCAGGGTTTGTAAATACACCAATCAGTACTCTGTGTCTTGCTCAAGGATTGTAAACACACCAATCAGCACTCTGTCAAAACGGATCAATCAGTTCTCTGTAAAGTGGACCAATCAGCTCTCTGTAAAATGGACCAATCAGCAGGATGTGGGTGGGGCCAGGTAAGGGAATCAAAGCAGGCTGCCTCAGCCAGCCAGCTGCAACCCGCTGGGGTGCCCTTCCATACCCTGGAAGCTTTATTCTTTCTCTCTTTGCAATAAATCTTGCTGCTGCTCACTCTGGGTCCATGCTGCCTTTATGAGCTGTAACACTCATTGTGAAGGTCTGTAGCTTCAGTCCTGAAGCCAATGAGACCACTAACCCATGGGGAAGAACGAACAACTCCAGACACGCTGCCTTTAAGAGCTGTAACACTCACCACGAAGGTCTGCAGCTTCACTCCTGACAGCGAGACCATGAACCCACTAGAAGGAAGAAGCTCCAGACACATCTGAAGGTCTGAAGGAACAAACACCAGACACACCATCTTTGAGAACTGTAACACTCACCACGAAGGTCTGCAGCTTCACTCCTAAAGTCAGTGAGACCAAGAACCCACCAATTCCGGACACAGTATTTGAGGTTAGGCTTCTCTGACCTTTTGCCCATTCTGTCAGGGGTAAGATACTGAACACCACACTGAGGTTAGATGTTGAAAATTGAGGGTCATAATCCCTATATGTTCAGTCTCATTCACTTATCAAAGAATATTTCTAACTGGATCCCCAACAGAATCCTTAGGATGGAGCGCCATCTCCATTGGCCTCAAGAACTGATGATTCTTTTAATCCTTTCCTTATAGTACCTGGGCCTATCGCTTACTTTTTCTCATTGCCCACCTGCTTTTGCTGAGCTATAATACCCTTGCATAACCTCCTTGGTCAGCCTAATCACTTAACTCCAGGAGGCCCCTTCAGAAAATCTGCAAATAGCTTCTCCTCTGAGAATGCTTGAGCATAGCTTATTCAGGCCTAGATAAGCTTTGTTTCTTCAAGAGAAGGCTTGTCCCTGTTGCTTCCAGCATAGACTCCTGGCCACAGGACCCAAGTCTGAATTTTGGGTGCATAACTTACTTTGAGCAAGTTACTATTTCGGGTCCTCAAGATTCTCCTGTGAAAAATGAAGATTAAAAATAGTCCTTACCTCCTAGCGTCATTTGAGAGTTAAACGAGTGAGGGCATTCTATACATTTAGACTATACTTGGCATATAATCAGCTATCAATAAATATTAGATACTATTATTTTGGCAAGAACTGGAAGTGACATTGGCTTTACCAAGTTCATTTGTCCATCTGTTCCTTTGAAATGTATCTACTGATCCCTTATGATATGCCCAATTAAGAATAACCATACATTCTACAAACACATGTATGGATTCTAATGCATTGCTTTTTCCGAAGTTTTTTTTTTTTTTTTAAACATGATATGCCTTCAAAAAAAAAAAAAAAAAAAAACTGGAATTTTAAAATGCTCATGTCCGCAGATTCCTGGTTATAAACTGTAAGTTCTCTGATTGGGAGAGCATTTGGTGGCCTACCTACTGTTACCTCTGAAGGCAAATTTTTACTGTCAGCATCAAAAGGACTAAGTTAGGAAACTCACGGCAGGACATTAAAATGTTTTTTTCTAATGAAGTTTTCAAAATGTAGACATGATTTTTCTCCACATTTGTATTCCTCTCTATTGAGATAAATACAATCTAAAGTGAGGCCTGTAGAATGAATAAAAAGTAAATAATATTTTAAAAGAGACCTTATGTCTGAGCAGAATTACTGGGGATGCAGAGGGTCCCACCTCAAGCCTTCAAAAGATGATGTTATGGGGTTTTGAGGTCAGGCCCTGAAGGGGTGTGGCCAGGGTTCAGATCCAGCTTCTACCATTTCTCCTGGCTGACCTTAGGCAAGCGGCTGGCTCAACTCTCTCTATGCTTGTTTTCTTATCTATAAAGGTAGATAATAAAAATACATATCTTGTAAGAGTGTTATGAAGCAAAAAGGAAGTGATACATGTAAAACATTTGTACATATGCAATAAATACTAGCAGTCAGTGCCAGTCATTTGTCTATATTTTTTCCTCATGAGCGATCCTTTTAGATACCAATACCCTATGTCAGGAAATGGGTGTAAAAAACAAACAAATAAACAAAAAAGGTACCAATGCCCTCTTAAAATAAAAATTCTTCACCAGAAAAAATGTTTAAATGTAATCTGCTACAATTCACCTGTCTCAAGTTTCATTTAAAGATGAGGCATAATGTGACATCCATTTTATAAGTACAAAAACTCAGGATCCAAGAATGGTTCTCTAAGTTTATAAAACTCATAGGTGTCAGAAAAACATAGCATAAGCTCAGGATATCTGTCTCCAAGTCCCTCCCCCTTTTTATTTTTTAGCTTCATATATCTGTAGACTGGGGTCGAGGGGAAATCACTGTTTTTCAAAAACCACAAATTCTCAGAAAGTACCATTAACTATATCTAAAAATGCACCCTGGCAGCTATTTTTAAGTTACTAAAGTCAGCATACTATCTATGCAGCAGCCATTCTTAAAGAAAGCTTCATGTAGAGTTAGAATATCAATGGGGAATGAATTCCAAAAGGAATGACGGGGGCCTGCACCTTGGTGACCACTGGACAATTACATGAGGTGCAGGAATCATCAAACCAGTTTTGTACAGAGATTTTGAAATAGGAGAAAATGTACGTTCCTCTCTCTCTCTCTTTCTCTCTTTCTCTCTCTGTCTCTCCAGTCCAGCAGTTTGAAAGCTGGGAGAAGTCTTGGCAGAAGCTGAAGAGCAGCCCAAGGTTTCCTGCTGCGTGAAGGTGAAAGCCTAGAGCTCACTGGAACAAGCCCCTCTCACTTAGGTTTCCTCTTCTGGAGAGCTGTGGAAGAGAAGCCATTTGCAAGGTCATGTAGAGTACAGACCCTCCAGAGGACCAAGCACCATCCCAGGCATTTCACACATCTTACCCCACGGAGTTGTTATGCAGGGGATTACCAAGAGACTATTTTGACACAACTGTTTTAACACAGAGCTTAAAAAATAAATTATCAGGTAATGTCAACTGCCCTGTTTTGACTGTCACATCACTCTGGCGTATCTCCTCAATTATTATTTTTGTTGAAACCTGTTACCTACTATGGACTAATTTTATTATCTTTTCTAGCGCCCCTCTTTCCACCCCCATCCCTGAACCTAGCCTACCGCACCCCATCACCACTTCATTCCTCCTTGTTGGTACCAGTTGGCAAAATCTATATTATTAGAAAATTTGTTTTGATAAAATCGACACTAATAAGATATCTGAAAATCCACTTTTCTCACATCAAAGGATATTTGATTAAAATGAATTATGATAACACTTATTCAAAATGTACAAAAGGTTGAAAGATAATATTGTATTTATGATTAATTCATAAGAAAATTATAGGAAATTTCTCTCAGATATTTGGAAGTAGTTCTGCCTTTGTATTCCTTTTTCAGGCTCAAAGTCTCAGAATTCTCTCCATTCTCGTACATTTAAGCACTTCTATGATGGCTCTCCCCTTTATATGTTCTGCTCATATTCTTGGTCTTTTCAAGATTGAATAAATAAAACTCATTTACCAATTGTCGCACATCCACTGTTCCATGCTGAACTGGAATTTGCATTTGTCAATGTGCAAACTTTGACCAAGTTGTCTATTTGGCCATTGCCTCATTAGTCTCTTAAACTTTATATTTAAGGTAAAAAAATAATATGTTTGATGAAGTCCTCACCATTTAACTTGAGGACACATGTGGAGATGGCATAGTGGTTAAGAAAGAATACAGGCAACCTGGTTTTGAATCCTGGCCCCATCCACTTACACTGTAAAGTAATGTTACAAAATTCATTTAACTTCTTTGTGCTGCAATACACTGTGAGGAGTAAGTGAGTTCTATACAAAGTGCTTATTATCTGTGCCAGACATTATTTAAAGTGTTATATACATGTTAGCAATTATTTTTACTAATTTAAAATTGTGTGCATTATCTGTTTAGATGAACATTCCACTTAGTAATAATAAGCAGTTTTCTTTTTTCTTACTCAGTTTTGATGCAAAACTGAAAAATTGTGGTTGTGGAAAGAGGCAGGTTTGGGGCAAGAAGCAGAGTAGAGGTTGGGAAAAGTTATAGAGGCTGAGCCTGGCTCAGGCATGAACAATGTACAAGTTTACTGGGTAGTTTTGTAAAAGTGCTATTAAAGGAGAACAGAAGAGATGAGACGATGTTTCCGTTATGCATACAACTCAATTGTTTTTTCTTTGAAGGTTTTATTGCTTGATTTTTCTCCCCATAGCAAAATGCTCCAGAGATAAAAAGGTTGCATCAGGAAGACTTCATCAAAATGTCATGTGCTTCGTTGTTCAGCAGGTAAAGTATTGTTGTGTTGTGAAAATGAAAAAGTGAAATGAGTAGACTTAAAAGCCTCATCCCAGTTCAGGCCCACTTCTGAATGGGCCTGATGGGGAGAGGGAAGAAGAAGAGTGGACGTCCCTGACTGAGCATCATGGAAAGTTTCAGAAGCTTAGGAAGGCTAGAGTCTAGCATCTCTTAGACCAGAACAAAGAAGTGAGTGGGCCCAGAGGATTGGAGCACCCAACAAAGCCTTTCTTCTAAGCTGGTGTTTGCCCTAGTCAGCCAGGGATGGGAAGCATTTGGCATCCCCACTGCCCCTCACCTCTTCCCATGGTAGGCAGAGCCAACACATCAGAGCAGTCACTCCTGATGAGCTCAGGGAACATTTCAGGTTTCCACTGCACATGATGCTCTAGGTAGGTTTCCCCTTGAGTGCAGTCATCAGGACTGGATATATAATTTGTAGGGCCCAGTGTAAAATGAAAATGTTGAAGCCAATGTTCAAAAAGTATTAAAAATCTCAAGATGGCAGCAGCAGAACATTAAATCAAGTGTGAGGCCCTCTGAGCATGGGGCCCTGTACACAGGTTGTAAGCCCATGTAGTCAGCCCTGTCTGCCCTAGATCAGTTCCCTGGAAACAGACATTGAATGCCTGAGATCAGCATGCCGGAGGCTCACTGGGGAGTGCTCTTGGAAACGCATATGTAAGGAGATGAGGGAAGCAGGATGGGCAAGGGGAGAAGCAGAACTGCAATGCAGTTGCAACAGAGACCTCAGTGATCCCACAAGAAACCCTGAACCCTGGGGCTGAGGTTGCTCCTATAGAGACAAGAGACCAGAATCTTTACAGTTTCACCACACTGCACACCCAGCAGTCACTGGATGCAGGCCACTCCAGGGAGAGGGCATGGCCTTGGGCAAGGTGACTCTTTTTGGCCAAGGGCTATTGCCAGGGAGACAGAGACCAGCACTTCAGTTGCCAACTCTCCCCTTAGTTGGTATATGAGTACCTCGTCCTGAAAGATCTGTGCTGAGACCACAGCATCCACTACATATGCTACCTCCAGCCCATAGATGGCCATTATTTTCCATTCCTGAAATCAATGTGGCAATTGATTGACCTGCTGGGACCAACATGATGAGGTCACTTTAATAAAACAAGGTAAACAGCAAGGAGAAAAAAATGCCAGGAAATGCACCAGGGAAAATGGTGCCACTCCTTAAAGCCTGGAGCAGAAGATCCGAGGCACTGATTTTACAGGGAAACATGTAAGCCCAGCAAGTATTTTAGAAACCTGGTGGCTTTTCTACTGTTTATGTTATCTGTAAGAATTTTCTTATATTTTCCCTTTTCACAGCAAAGAGAAGCTGGCATTTTCAAAATGAACTGTGCTAAAGACTAGAAGGGAAAACAATATGTAATATAATAATGTCAATAATAATAATTAAGGCTTATGATTATAATAAGCACTACTTTGATTCTCCATCAAATGGCCCAGATCAACACAAATATATTTTGAGACTCTAGAAAACACAAAGTGTGTTTATGTCTACCAATAAGGAGACATAAACACATTTTGAAATATGTATTCTAGACACAAATTTCAAAATATATTTTTCTGGAAAAATATATTCTGGACACAAAGTTCAAAAATGAATCACTGTAAAATTATTTTCTGGCTGCTTTAAAATTGCAAAATTGTAAGTTAATAGTTTGTAGTTCTATTTGTAACAAAAATGTAGTTTTTAAAGGAAATTCAGTTAATTTCCAGTGCACTGAAACAAGTATGCCGACAAATATTAACTATCCTAAAGATGCTTATTTTATGAATAAGAGGCTCAATTTAAAAAAATATTCCAAAACGGTGTGTGTTTATAAATGTATTATATGTCTTTCAGACTTGTCATGCATTTTTATTTTTTTAATTTGGGGTTCTTTTCCCCTATTTCATCATGATATTTGCAGGGTTTATGTGTGTAACTGTAAGTGAAGAAGTGGTGCTCAGAAATTATTTTAGTGGGGTCTAAATTGTTGCAGGGGTGTCCAATCTTGGGTTTTCTGAGCCACATTGGAAGAAGAATTATCCTGGGCCACACATAAAATACATTAATACTAAGGATAGCTGATGAGCTGAAAAAGAAAATCGCAAAAAAAATTTCATAATGTTTTAGGAAAGTTTATGAATTTGTGTTGGGCCGCATTCAAGCTGTCCTGGGCTGCATGCAGCCCTTGGGCCACAGGTTGGACGTTTGGTTTATAGGTTCCTATTCACTGAGAATAACCCAAAGGGAAGCAAATACTAAGCTCTGCCCCTCTTTCCTGAATATATCAGTTCAGTGGCATGGTTCCTCAGAAGTCCTAACTTGCCCAGGACGAAGCCACACCTTGAAATTATTCTTCCACCCCACCCTCTACACCCAGCAGGACCCTGATTCAACCATAGCCTTATAAGGAAATCCAATAACCATGTTTGAAGAGAGGAATTCTGGCTGGAGAAAGTGCGTATATGGGGGAGGAGGGAGACCCTTCAATCAATTTCATCTGCCACCTTTGTTGGTTTCCAAAGACCAACAAACTCATTAAGTATTGAAAACCACTCTCCAAAGTACTGCACACTTTGCTCAGGGCTGTTGTTTGGGGTCAAAATGAAATTATAGCCATGAAAGCAAAGCAGAAAGGATTCCAAGTACTGACAGATGCTTTTCTTGTTCATAATACTTTGAATGTTTCTGGACAAGTAAGCCAACAATAAAATAAGTATTTCTCAACAAGATGAATAGCTCCATGAAGGCAAAACACTTTTCGTCTGCACCTTTGCACAAGGGCCTCAGTAAAAATGTGTTGACTCTAAAGGAACATGGCTGACTATCCCAGCACACAAAGTGAAATTTAATGTTCAAGCTCCATTAAGTTCTCACTGATTAAGCTGGGAGATCTTCCAAAAGATCATTAGTGCAATGCAAAATGCATAGTAACAGGTAACATTCGTTGAGTGTTTTTCTACCATGCAGCACTGTTCTAAGTGCATTACATACCTATGGTACCTATGAGGTATATAATATAACCATTTTTAGATGGAGAAACTGAGACATAGGGGTGTTAATTAACTTGCCCAATATCCTACAGCTACTAAATGTCAGAGCTTGGATTCAGATAGGATCAGAGCCCAGGTTCTTAAGCGTTAACCCTCAGAAGGATAAAAGCAGATGCTTGTTACTGATACAATATGAACCTGGTTTCTGGAGTCCATTCCCTTGTGAAGTCCTATGTTGAACCCAGACAGAACCAGGCACACTTTTGGTTCCAGCTCTATTCAACCACCCAACTCTATCCTTTTAAAATGCAGAAACCAAGGCTCAGATGTATCAACTCTCTTGCCTGAGATAAGAAAACAAGTTAGGGTAGGAGGGATGCCACTGCAGTTACTAAACTGTTTACTATCTAAATTACCACAGCACCTCAGCTTCAGGATCTAAGTATGTTTGGGGAAGTGAGTGAATGTCTTAAATTCCATTTGTGTCTTCTATGATGCCATCACCCCCTGCTTGGGATACAAAACGCAAGCTTCTCAGTCCTTTGCCCTTTCTATTTGCAACTTGAGATACTATTTCACTGATCTAGGACGGAAGACTCTTTTGAGGCATTTCTTAAACTGTGCAAATTCTCCGTTTCTATCCTCCGATTCGGGTTGGAGACCAGAAATCTCTTTTTAGCGAGCAAACCAAATGATTCTTATATCAGAGAGATACTGCCCTGGGCTGGGCGCGGTGGCTCACCTATAATCCCAGCACTTTGGGAGGCCGAGGAGGGCAGATCACGAGGTCAAGAGATTGAGACCCTCGTAGCCAAATTGGTGAAACCCCATCTCTACTAAAAATGCAAAAATTAGCTGGGCATGGTGGTGGTCACCTGTAATCCCAGCTGCTCAGGAGGCTGAGGCAGGAGAATCACTTGAACCCTGGGAGGTGGAGGTTGCAGTGAGGCAAGGTTGCGCCACTGCACTCCAGCCTGGTGACAGAGCAAGACTCCGTTTCAGAAAAAAAAAAAAAAAAAATTACTGCTCTGGGTTTAGAAGGATTATTTCTCATCTGTGGCTTGGATAAATATAAAGAGTGTGTATGTGAGGAAATCACAACAAATCCCCTCATCCCTCCCTAGCCTGGAGCAGACCTTGCTGGTAGTTGGAGCCCACAGGTCCTCGTGTGTGTCTATGCTCCCTTCTCAGTGGTTTGACTGGGCTTCTAGGAAAGACCACATCACAAACAGGGAGCCCTGCAATATCCTGCATGCAGCCTTCACTCAGCCTGTGTGTGTGCTGGGCTGGGGGTGTGGGAGAATGTGATTTGACTGTGTTCAGGCCGCCATGGTGCACAGACAAGCTGGGGCTCTGTTTGCAAGGCCCAGTTTCCATTCCTGCTGGTGCCAACAGCTCAATGTGGGCAGTCAAAACTCCAGATTCCTTCAGGGAGAGCCAGTTATCTGCCAAACTTCCTTTGTTTTCCAGGGCTCTGTCTTGGCATCTCTGCCAAGGACATGTTTTGGCTGGATCCACTCCCCTGGCGTCTGCACATCTCTGGGAAGCTATGCTAAGAGAGAAACATGGCCCAAGTGGTAGCAGGGGAGCCAGGGTTCTTGTCTGGTTAAACACAGGACCCCACATGGGAAATGGGCTTCAGAGATCAGCTCCTTATGGGACCAGGGATCAGCATCTTCCCAAGACTGCCATGCACCCCTCAACCTTTTCGGAGATCAGACTGCTGATGGGACCAAGGACATGCCAGGCTTCTTGAAATCTCTGATGAACTCCTCTCTGTTCCCCAGGAGAGGAGGTGCAGGGGATAGGAGTAAAGTTCTTCTTGTCCCTGTTAAAGAGGGTCAATGTTTAGTGTAATCTGCTCTGGGCCAGTTTGAGGTTTTGCAGTGGGGTTGAAACAGACTTCAGCATTCATTGACAAGGAATGGTTATAGTGAATGTGGCCATTCTCCAATCACTTGTACGACATAATCATGTATGACTCTTCTGATCTCACATCTACTCGAGAAAGCCTTGCACATAATTGTAGGTGCCATTCGAATTCCCATCCTTTAAGATTCTTCCTCTTGACTTCTAGGGGATCTGTCAGCTAGTACTGACTGTCACGTGGTCCATTGAGATGTTTCATATGTGACAATATCTTCCCAGTCTCCTCCAGAGAAGCAAAAGAGTGTCTTTTTCAACTTTACATTTGCCATGGCACCCAGAATAGAGGCCTACATACAGTAGATGCTCAATAAAAGTTACGTGAATAACAGCTTGGTATAGAGGAGAATAAACTCATCATGTGGACTATGATATCCAGCATTTATTTATTGGCAGAAAGAGAGGTTAAAAAAGCATTACCAAATTGTTTTATTTGAAGCCTTTATAATGATATAAGCTAAACATCTGCTGAAATAATAGCCTGGTTTAAAAGAATGAATTTTTACTCTATGATAATTGATTATCCTTGCAACCATCCTGGATTTATTTTCCTACAAAAGAGCAGGATGTTGAGCATAGTTCTATGAAACATTCCTTTAGAGAGGATTTCTCAGCACTAAATAAAAGAGTGCCTTCTAAACATTGCAAAAGAGGTCCGGCTGTTAGTTGGCTGGGGACAAGCACTGAGCTGTCTCCAAATGGAGATGGCAGGATGATATAAACGTGGCTGTATGATGTCATTGAAATGGCCTTATTTTCATCAGAAGCCAAATTGAAATACCCTCAGGGAGATGGGTTGTTATGGTTGGCTTTGAATTTCTACAGTTTACTAAAATTCATTTTTGCCTCTGTAGGTGACCCAAATTCAGTGAAGAGAGGCTTGAAAACCTGGGCTTCTCTGGGTGCCTGGAAAGAGAGATCAACAGTGACGATGCAGTGGCAGATCTGTAGCCTGAGCTCTGCTTCCTGCACCAGATGTTGGCTGGTATGTCTTTCCAGGAAGTCTTTTTTTAAGACTGAGTCTTGTTCTGTCGCCCAGGCTGGAGTGCAGTGGCAATCTTAGCTCACTGCAACCTCTGCCTCCTGGATTCAAGCAGTTCTCCTGCCTCAGCCTCCAAGGTAACTGGGATTACAGGCACATGCCACCATGCCCAGCTAATTTTTGTAGTTTTATTAGAGATAGGGTTTCACCATGTTGGCCAGGCTGGTCTTGAACTCCTGACCTCAAGTGATCTGCCCACCTTGGCCTCCCAGAGTGCTGGGATTACAGGCATGAGCCATGACACCTGGCCTCCATGAGGTCTTAAAGGCCATGAGGTCTTTAGTTCAAGGGCGAAAGAGTCAGTGGTTATGCTTCACTATCAGTAGAATCAATGGATCCAGACCAGAAGCAGCACTTTCACCAAGATGGTGGGTCAGCTCTCAAAATGAGAAGACGCTCCAAGAGCAGTGAGGGTGGAGATACTCCAAGGGGTCTCCCTGCCTGTTTGCCTCCCCTCCCCACTCTCCTGCACATGCACATGCACACACACACAGGTACACAAGTCTACTCCATTTCTCTCGCAAACTCAAAGCCATCCTGTGTAAGTAGTCCAAGACTTCCAACTTTGGAGAGAGAGCTGATCCAGACTCTTCCATCAATTTTCCCCACCATGTTCACAGAACAGGGACTGGGGGCACTGAGTACAACAGAGCTGGGGCACATTTGTCAATTATTCACTTGCAGAGGTGGGACCTGATGCAGTTATCAGAAACTGGCAGGTGTTGTATAGACAATGGGTAAATCGAGAGGAACCTGAAACTAAACTCTCTGGATTCAAAATCCCATCACTGCCACTCATCTGACTCTGCTTCCTTGTGCTTCAGTTTCTTCCTCTGTAAAATATGAATATAAATACCAACCTCATGGAACTCTCAAAGATTAAATAAAATAATCCTTTAAAGTGTTTAATATGATAAGAGCTCAATAAATATCAGCTAATATTATTTCCTACTTGTTCTTAAGGGAAAGTCTAATTTTCCTTCCATAATGCAAGGGTGGATTGATCTCTCAGCTGGGCATGATCTTGCCTGTTTATGCTCCTAGTTTCTAATCCTCTCTTTCAGTAATGGTCACATTTAAACTACTCTTTTAGTTCTAATCTATAAGAAGGATGAGATGTCCACAAACTCTTCCAGAAAGAGCCAAGACTTCTGTAACTCAGATAACAACTTTGAACAAAGCACTGTGAAAGTTGCTGTGGAAAATACACAGTAAGTACTTAATCAATGTTTTAATTGAATTATTCCTTGGCTTCAGTAGGAAGGAAACTCACCAAGGTAAATGCAACACCCTAGGCACAATGGTAATCATATTCATGCCATAGTAGACTTGACCTGCCTTGAAGCTTCAAACATGGGTCAGAAATCAAACTGTCCATCAGAGGTATTAAGTTGTATGCTTGTTATCTATTCAGATTCATTTTAAAAACTTCTACAGTGATGCATACTCTGCATGAACAACATAAGAATCTGAGTGCACAGAAAAGTGGAAATTGAAATGTGTATTTGCCTTTCAAAGTTGGAGCTAATGATGATGAAAAGTTTTACATTTTGCCTGGCAGCACTTGAACTCACTAACATATATAAATGGTGGCTCCTCTTCACATTCAAGAAGCAACTGCAGGACTGAGAACATGGACCTTAGTCCACTAATAGCTGTGATCATACCCATGTAAACATGGACCTTAGTCCACTAATAGCTGTGGACTGGGACACTGAGGTGCAAGATATCAGGAGACTTTCCCAAGAGCCAGGATGCAAGTTTCCAGGAAAGACCTTTCAAGTGAGACAGTGTTTTCTATAATGAGCAATAAAGAATGGAATAGTGTTCTGTCAAAGCACAGGCATTTAATAAGCAGCCACTCAGCCCTAGGGGCCATGTTGGACATTGTAGGTTGAAGATCTCCCAACCTTGAAGAAGGACTTTCCGGTGTAGGGGACACAGGTGTGCTGGAGAAGTCTGTTCAGGTTCCAGCAGGGAGACATCAAGTCTGGAAAGGTGAAAACAAAAGGTTTTCTCGAAGGGGAGACACATGAGTGGACTTGTATGGTCGAGGAGCTAGATGCTCATCAGAAAGATGGGCAGAGAGGAGGCTAAGGCCAAAGCTGCAGCACAGGTTAAAATACAGAGCCATGAGACAACCTGGTTGATCCAGAACATTGCAAGGTGTTTCCCAGGCCAGACTGCAGGAGATAGGGGCTCAAGAGAGATGAGATAGGAAGATTGGGTGGAGGCCAAGTCATAGGCACTGTCCCCACCAGGAAATGGATGATCAGATTTGTGTTTTCACCTTCCTGGGGGCAGCTGCCTGGAGAGGGAATTGGAGGTGGGGACACACCCCACTGTAATAGGTCAGATGACAGATGGTGACCAATGGACTGAGGTGGTGAGGTTCTGAGGGTGAAGAGGTGGGGGTGATGAAGAAGGCACTAAAGAGGCAGAGACAGAATCTAGTCACTCTTCCAGCTTAGAGGGAGGGAAAGCGGAGGCCAGAGTGATAACCAGGTCTCCAACTTGAATACTGGGGAGAATGGGGAGAGTGGCGGTGCCACTCACTGAGTAGGGAAACCCAGGAGGGAGAAGAATGGTGCAGTGGGCTTGGAACAGCCTCTCTGCTTCATTTATTGGATCTGGGTCACTGAAGATGACCTCTCAGACCTCACCTTTTGATTCAAAGTGGTTCCCTTTCACTCACCTTCCTGGTTAAGCAGCTTAGCTAATTATTAACTGCAGGAGGTGAAGCACAACATCCCAGATCTACTTCCAAATGATTACCCTGCAGTAAAACCTAAAGACATCCTGGGCCTCAAGTGGAAGACACAGGCCCCTGCTCTCAGTACAGTGCCCAAGTAATTTGTCTTTGGGTATGTGTCAGGGCCTAGTAAGTACCTGCCATCTTTTCCTGGTTGGGTAGTAGGACTTAATAGGGTCTCGCTGCAATGATAATTATACTGCCCATGAACTAAGATGTAGATGTGGGTAATGGAAATCTGCAATAAGGCTCCAGGAGCTCAAGAACACCTGCACACATGTTGAAAAGTCTTTGCCAAATAGCCAATGGGTGTTTAGTTATGGGTTCTCATCCTTACAGGGCCTCCTCTAGCCTCCACTGAAAGCAGGGCACCCTTATGGAGGGATATAGTCCTATAGGAAGCGTGGCTTGGCCAGTGGTCAGGATCTTTGGTGAACACAGCCCCAGGTCAAGCACACAGCTTGGAAAGGGGAGCATGGGCTGGAATCTGCACTCCCATCACTAGTCCCCCAACATGCTCCCTCCTGCTTAACACAGCTTCAGCCACCGTGTGAGGCAGCCTTGGATCTTGAATAACAAATCTTAAGCCTCCCAAGTCCGCACACCCCAGGAGGGCCCAGACTTATGAAGCTGCTTTTGAAGATTGGAGAATCTTTATAACAAAGAACAGTGTAAACAGTATTGAATACTCACTATGCACTAGGCATTCCCGGTGATTATGCAAGTATGTATTAAATAAGTGAATAAACAAATGAAATAACATGTCTCCATTAACAGCAATACTCGATGGGCCTCAAAACATATCCCCAGGAAAAGGTAAGAAGAAGCATTAGAGAAGCTAAACACCACCAGATCATGCAAAAATTAAATTTCCTACTAATAGGAAGAGTACGATTTTATTTTTCATTCTCAGTTTTTCCATTCAGATCTAAATGTCAGATTAAAATATTAATTGCTCCACTTTTCAGCTACAACAAAAGTCCCTCATTGTTAAAATCAGGATGTAGATGTTAATTTACATTTGTGAGCATGGTGTAGACCTAGATCCCATCAAGGGGATCCTAAATCATTTATTTTTCTTACTGAGCACACCAGATCATCCTGAAATGGACATTGCTCTATGAGAACAGAACAGAGAGCATGAAGGAATATATGTCAGAGGAATCCATCAGTGAACAGCTATTGGAAAACATTAAGAACCCATTCGCTATTGTGCCATCTTCCAAGCCTTAAGGCCCACCACGTGAAGCAGAAGGACAACAGATTATCCTCCAAGCAACATGTTCTACATGCGTATTCAAGCCTGGACCTCCTTATATTACTAGTTAACCATAAACAAGTGAACACAACCTCCCACTGTAGTTTGCTATGTTACCCACAGAAGTTTAGAGCAGCAGTTGTGAACCTTAGCACTACTGACATTTTGGACCGGATAATTATTTGTTGTCAGGGCTGTCCTGCACATTTTAGGATGTGTAGAGGGATGCCTGGCCTCTACCCATTAGATGATGGTAGCACACTTCCCACTCCGATGTGATAACCAAAGATGTCTCCAGACATTGCAAAATTATCCCTGGTTGAGGAACACTGATTTATGGTAACATTACCTTTCAAACCAAAGTTCATCCAGACACAGCAGCCAGCTAAGCATCAGAAGCAAAGCAGAGAGCTGCTCTACATGGTGTTACAGTGAGACAAGGACTTAGGACAAGTGAACTGAAATTCTCCTTGCTGCATGCAGTGGCTCATGCCTGTAATCCTAGCACTCTGGGAGCCAAGGCGGGAGGACCACTTGAGCCCAGGAGTTTGAGACCAGCCTAGGCAACACATAAAACCCTGTCTTTCAGAAAAAAAAAAAAAAAAGAAGAAGAAGAAGAAAAGAAATTATCTCACATTTAGGGTACTGAGTGAATAAATAGTTTACTACAGTCCTGAGAAGTCATTTGTCTATCATCACTCCAATCACACCAAAGTTCTTGCTGATTCTTTTTTACCAGATAGAAATTTTTAAAAGGTAATGACATATCTTTATTATACTGTATCTGTATATCAGACATCTTTCAGTAATAAGTGAAATAAATCCAACTTAACGTAGCTTAAGTTAGCTTAAGCCAAAAAGAGAAGTCTTTTTTATTGGATCATGGAACAGAAAAATCTAGGGATAGGCCTGACTGTAGATGTATCTGCATCAAGTTGTTGAAACAACGGCACCAGCAATATTTCACTTTCATCTTTTGATGAAAAGATGAATCTTTTGATGAATCTTTTGATCATATTTTCCTCTATTTTGCTCTTATTTTCAAGGTGCTTTTTCCAGATGGTGACAGAGTTGGCCACTGAGGCTCCAAGCTTACATCATACAAACTCTAGTAAAAAGAGATTTCTTTCCCAAGAGTTCCAGCCAAAGTTCCAGGGTGAAGTCTTGTTGGCCAGGTTTGGATCATGTGCCTATCCGTGAGCCAATGACTGCAGTCAGAGAAATGGAATATTCCAGATGATTTCCCCTAGACAGCCTCCAAGATGGCCTCCATTGGTTCCTGTCTCCCAGTCTTCATTGTGTACCCTTCTCTACTCAGTATGGGCTGGACTCATTTCTAATAAATTGAATACAGCAAAAGCAATGGGATGCCACCCTCTGAGATTAGGTTACAAAAAGAGTGTGACTTCTGCCTTGCCCACCCTGTCTCTCTTTCCCTCAGAGCCTTCACTCTGAGTGAAGCCAGTTGCCATGTTGTGAACTACCCTTTGGAAAGATCCAAGTGTCACAAAACTGATAACTGTGTCCAAGATCCAGCAAGGATCTAAGGGCTGCCAACAGCCATACGAGCGAGCTTAGAAGCAGATCTCCCTGCTTCTAGTTGAGTCTTGAGATGGTTACAGCCTTCGCTGACAACTTGATTGCAGTCTTGTGACACACCTTGAAGCAAAGGTGTACAGTAAGGCCTGGCCCGCAGAATTCTGACCCACAGAAGTTGTGAGATAGTGTTTGTTGTTTAATCTACTATGTTTTGGGGGTGATTTGTTATACGCAATAGAAAACGAATACTACTATCCCCTTCTGCCTTCCCCTCATACACGCTATGGCCTAAGAATGGGGAAATCACAGCCCCAAGGAATTCTGGCACTCAAAAACACATATTCATTATAACATCCCATGTAAGCTCTTTTAACTGAATATATAAGTTTCAAAATATAAAAGGAAATTGCTCACTCTTCTGACATCTTACCCATAGAGGGAAAAAAATGTCAACTTTCATCAGGAATAGATTGGTACCGACCTGGCTTCCAAGAAACTTTGCAAAACCACATCTTATGGGGTTTGGGGGATGCTGGCACAGTGCTGACAGCTGTTTACCCTCCATTCACTCCCTAAGACAGAAACTGCTGGAGACTGAGTTTGAGTGAAACTTTTCTATTGCTTTAGACCTGTCTGCTCTGGATGCCTAGCTTCCATCATTATATTAGCTTTGACATACTCTCTGTTAAAAGGGATACTTTATTTCCCTTCCCGATTAAACAGGAAATTGAACAATCCAAGAAGCAGCTGAAATATCCATGAACCTTTTGCCATGGTATCACGAATGTGCAGTTCAATTTTGAAATATTGGCTTTGAGGTCGATTAAAATTGTTCTTCCAAAATATCCCTGAAGTACTAAAATACAGTACTTGTAAGCTCTGAATTGCTTCAGGTGCTCCAAGATATGTTATATGGAGGACTGAATTTTTCTGGCTTTGCTCACTTCTATATCTTCATTTACTATACCTGGCTCATGGTAAATATATCAGGAAAAGTAAAATCCCTGTAAAATATCTGATCACTAGAAAGAGTGAAAGCGAAGTACTAAGGAGACTGTGGCTTGCTAATGATAACCCCCTGGAACCCAAACCCCTGCTAACTGCCCATGATGAAAAGTCATAAAGTGGTGAGAACTTGAATACCAGGAGAATTCAACATCATGACACTATTATCTAGGACCATTGAGAATATATTATTTTGTGCAGTTACTGCATAGTGTGGTATATAATTGATACTATATAGTATGCAATTGATTGATTAATTTATTTTTCCAGGCAGTTTGATCTTGTAAGATGCTGAATGGGACATTGATGGATTCAGTCAGTATGTGCTTTCAGATAAATAGCTGCTCAGTGATCTACTGGATAGCTGTAATCCTTCCATAAACCTTGAGATTCTTACTAACTACATTTATTTATAATGAACTGAGCACACATTAAAAGATATGCTTTCTCATAGCTGAGTTTAAGTGAATTCTATTCTCCAACCTCAAAGTTGGAAAGTTCCAAATTCTGAAGCCATGGGGAAGAGTGATGCATCTAATGAACCTGCTGAAGAGTGAAGGCAATGAGAGTCCCACCTGTTTAGTAAGAGGCTTATTGGTCTTTCTTTACATATTTCTCCCCTCAAAAATATCTAGACCATCACAGTCTCACTAATGGCAATAGGACAGTATTTATCTAGCCCCAACCATGTACCCCATGCATTTTGGGGAAGTCTAGCTCCCTCAAAATTCTCCCAAGTAGTTACATAAGCTCCTGGGTAGATTAACTGAGTGTGGGAATGGAGAGGACTTGACTGTGAATAAAGAACATTATTCCTCTGGTAAGTTCTTGTAGCTACAATGTAGTACCTGCTAGTTCCCTCTCTCTTGCTTGGAGACTACTACCTCTCTATACTGGATCTAGGCTGGTCTGATCCATCCACCCTGCCCTGTTTCAGAGTCATGCAGCCCTCTGGCCTGTGCTCAGGCAGTCCCCTCACTGAAGTGCAGCAATACTGGACTACACTGCCCCCTGCCATTGAGCTCTTGAAGACACCAGTGAAAAGGCTCCTGGCTTTTTGAGTTTTACTAGTTCTTCTCCCTGGTGCTCTGGAACATGTTCTGGAGGATTCAGAAAAAGAACAAAGCCTGAAAGCTCTAATTGAACTCCCTTCTCATGTTGCCTCCTATTCTTAAACCAAGTTTATGCCAACGACTCCCTCTGCCCTCAGGGTGAGTCTTGCCACCCCAATGGCCATCAGTCTTTGCCCTCAAACTTAGACACCCTCCAGTACTCACATAAGCAGATAATCACTATAGATACTAATCAAGTGAGACTGAGCCCACAATCCAAAACATAATGTCATGTGTTTGAAAGGGGATCCAAAATGATTTTTATTGTATTTATATTTATAAGCACTATTGATTCGAATGAAAGAATACTCAAGAAATGATTTGCATTAACTATGGTGTGTAAGAAAACTAAAGGATTTGATATTTATTATTTTCTGCTTCAAACATGTCTAACTTTGAAGTATTACCTAGGACTTAGCTTGCAATGACGAACTAGACTCTGAAATCAAACCACCACTTAGAGATTGTGTTAAAGTCACCATGTCACTTAATCTTAGAGTCTCAACTTCCTTGTTTGCAAAATGGGGATAACACAATCATTACGAATTGGCTTCTTGTTAACATTAGATAAATTAATAGATATAAATAGAGCATAGTACTTGGCACAGAATAAGCACCTGGCCAAGCTTTTAGCTAACAGGTATGTGACTGTGTCAAGATTTCCTTATATTGTATTTATATATTTATTTAATATATATACTTATATGTATTTATATTTATTATATATTATGTTTATATTCTAATACAGATGTTTAAAAGCATTTTCAGAGCCCTACAGTGGTCAAAGTATTTATGAAAGAGCTAGTTGCTCTTTTTTTTTGAGACAGGGACTTGCTCTGTAGCCCAGGCTAGAGTGCAGTGGAGTAATCACGGCTCACTGCAGCCTCAACCTCCTGGGCTCAAATGATCTTCCCACCTCACTGTCCCGAGTAGCTGGAACTACAGGTGCATACCACCACACCCAGATAATTTTTGTATTTTTCGTAGAGATGGGATTTCACCTTGTTGCCCAGGTTGGTCTTGAACTCCTGGACTCAAGTGATCCTCCCATCTTGGCCTCCCAAAGTGCTGGGATTACACGTGTGAGCCACCACACGTGTCTGGCTCTGGTTGCTGTTTTTCACAACTGGCATCAAATCTTGGTTAAGGGTGGCATTTCTAACATTTTCCTCCTACGATATAAATAGCACAATATTCTCACAAATAAATAGCATCATTTTGTATAAACAGATTCCTAGTTTTCTTTGCAGCCAAGGGCAGCTCCTCTCGAATTCTTTTGAGAATGCTCTGGCTCGTCTCAGAATCAGCCCATGCTGAGTTTACTATTCAGACAGGATTATTACCAGGCAGTTGGAGCGGTCAAATTCCCACAGCCAATTTTCTATAAAAATCTCAAGTAATTGAAATGGGAGGAAGGTATCCAGTAAAAGTCAGGGTGAATAATTTAGCACAGTGGCTGTCTACAGCCTCTGAGACAACGTATTCAGGGCGTTTTATTGGAGGGTTGACTAAGCTGCTTTTGTCTCCAGGGCATCCTGGAGACAACCCACCCATCTCATCAAGAACAAGGAGTGTGGCTAAATGAGCAGCCAGAGGGATCTATCTGTAACCCTTCTTTGACACCTGAGTAATCTGTGAATGCCCTTTCATTGCACTTTCTCGTTTTTCTGAATGTGAACAGTAACGTGGTTGTGCTTGATATCTTTCTAAAAGTCCCTGTTGAGGAACATCATGACTGGCTGCACTGGTCACTAAACAGGGGTGTTGTGTCTCCTCCCTGGCTCTGTAGATTCCTTGAAGGGGTAGACCTATCTGCTAGGGGAAGGGATAAGCTGTTGCTATTTTAGAACACTAGCCTCAAATCTTAAGGATGACACTTCTAACTTTTCCTGCTACTAGAACAAAATTCTCACAAATAAGTGCCCTTTATCCCTGGTCAGGACTAGTCAGGACTTGGGGACACAAGTGGCAGGAACCCAACTCAGATTTTACTAAATAGACTTAGTAAAAAGGGAGACTGTTGATTCACAATGCTGGTAAGAATGCAAAGTTACTCATAGGACTGAATGAAATGCTAGACTAGAATGAAGTTTTCCGGGTTAGCACCTGGAAATCAATAACCCAGGTCAGAGTGCCTGTGGCCAGAGGGTTAGAAGTGGACATCCAATACCAGAAAAAGAAGGTTTGGAGGAATAATGTGATGAACAGTCACACCAGAATGAGAGACTTTGGGAGTTCCATGGGCTACTCCAATTACATACTCATAGCAACCATAAAGGGCTTATTGGGGGTGTAAACCCTATCGCCAACTGTTATGGCTGAACTGTGTTCCCCTGCTAACCCCTAATGTGACTGGATTTGGAGACAGGACCTTAAAAGAGGTAATTCAGGTTAAATGAGGTCAACGAGGGGCAGGACCACGATCCAATATGACTGCTGTTAAAAGAAGAGACACCCAGCAATGCATGCGCACGGAGAAAAAACCATGTGAGGACACAGTGAGGTGGCCACCTGCCAGCCAAGGAGGGAAGACTCACAAGAAACCAAGCTGGTCAACACCTTGATCTTGGACTTCCAGCTTCCAGAGCTGTGAGAAATACATTTCTGTGAAGCCACCCAGTCTGTGGTATTTTGTTATTGCTACTCTACCCAACTAATGTACCAGCCAAATTCTAGTTCTTTGCCTATCTGACTCCTCCTCCACCGCAACACCTCTGTTCTTATGTCAGATATTTTCTGTGGTCCCCTACAGATCTGCTGACTGCCTGAAGGCAGGATGGGCTACATCAATGGGCTCCAATACTCTCCGCCTTCTGGCTGGGTTTGGCAAGTGGGAGGCCACCCAGGGAAACAGAAGGAAGTCGACAGTGACCTCAGTATATTCACTCACCTGACTCCTCTCTAACAGGTTCCCTCAGGCTGACTGCATCCCCCAGTTGAAGATGACATCTTCTCTTAAGGCAGCCTCCTTTATGTGACTCTCCTTCCAGGTTCTGGTAGCTGTTTCCTTCCCCAAAGCTCCAGGGATGATGACAGTAGCTCTGCTGATATTTGCCCTGGGATACTGCACCATCTCTTATGCCTCCTGTAGGTCCATACCTCCCCAAGAAGTCACTCTGTAAATAAACCCTTGCAAAATCACGCCAGTTTGCCTGTGACATCTGCTTCCCTAACAGACAGAGCTCTTTATAAAACAGGTAGAAAACTGAAGGACAAAACTGTTGTTAAAGGAAAGTAGAATCCCGGGACCCCAAACTCACTATGCCAAAGAGAAAGTTAAGCTTGGGAATTGAGTCATATAAAAACTGCCTTCCTTTTGTTCCCAAACAAATAGCTGTAATTTCACATGCTTACTTTAACTGATGTAAAATGTAGATTTACTGAGCCCCAGATGAATCCTTAATTGACTTTTCCTCTACTCAGTGTAAAATGTAGATTTACCAAGCACTAATCAGAACCTCACAAGAATGTAACCACTTGCCTCATTGCCTACTTTCTTCTCTTCCCTCTTGCTTGCTCTTTCCCTTTTAAATACCGAAGTTCCCAAAACTCTCTTTGGAAAAAGCACAGGTCACAAATTCTACTATGGGCTGTATTTGTTTTTCCTGGGTATTTTCTCAGCCTTGGCAAAATAAACTTCTAATTGATTGAGATCTGCCTCAGTCACTTTTTGGTTTGCACTTTCTTCTCCCCTCCACCTAGAAAAAGAATCACAGATAGCATATTCAAAGTGTGTTGTGCCCTAACTCATAAAGTACATAAGAGGTTTTTTCGTTTGTTCGATTGAATTTGGAGACAGCGTCTTGCTCTGTCACCCAGGCTGGAGTACAGTGGTATGATCAAAACTCACTGCAGAATCGACCTCCCCAGGTTCAGGCAATTCTCCCACCTCAGCCTCCCAAGTGGTTGGGACTACAGGCACGCGCGTCACCATGCCTGGCTAATTTTTGTGTTTTTTGTAGACATGGGGTTTTGCTGTGTTGCCCAGGCAGGTCTCAAACTCCTGAGCTCAAGCAATCCACCTACCTCAGCCTCCCAAAGTGCTGGGACTATAGGCGTGAGCCACTGTGCCCGGCCTTTGTTGCTTTTTTAATGCACCATCTGTCATCTGAAATAGCTAAGTTAAACAATAACTTCTATTTTCTTTGAGGGTCTTCCTTTCACCTCTGCTTTCCGATTATACTTACATCTTACATTCTTTGAGATCACAGTGTCAGTGTCAGCTTATCAATGGAAACTGGTCTATGCCTAATAATTTTTACTGCTCAATATTACTACCTACACCATGATCAGCAATTTAATATGGTTTGTTTTATTTTGCTTTTTTAGAGTTAAATAGGTTTCCTTTTCTTTTTTCCAGATATTAAACTCGAATTCATTAGGCTTATGCTTTGCTTATAGAACAGGTGCTATAAAACTTTTCTCCTTTATTAACTACTGAGATGTATATCTTTTTACTTATTGATTGTGTTTAGCACACACTTTAAATTATAACTGAGTTGTTCTGTCTGGTGTATTTTAATCCTAAAATCTTCTGTATGGAGATGTGAATCTTCTAGGAAGCAATACAAAGGTTAAACATTTGGGGTTCCCTTTCATTTTGCCAGTGACCTCAACCCCTTCTCTCACCAGTTTCATTTAGTAACATTCTACTCCAAAGGAAAACTGCACATTTATTTAATATCTACTCTTTACCAGGTATTGCATGTTATTTTATTTCATTCTTAAAGCAATACTATGAGGCAGATCTAATGATCCCATTTTTGTAGTCAAGGAGACAGGCTAGAAGTGATCTAGCATGACACAACTGGAAAGTAGTGAAGGATGGCAAGGTCTAAGTGAACCTACAGACCATGACCTGGGACTCTGCTGGGGTTTGACCTGCTTATGTCTACCTTTGTGAACCTTCACCTTACTCTGGAATACTAACTCTGTGTATTAGTCCATTCTCACACTGCTATAAAGGACCGTCCATGACTGGGTCATTTATAAAAGAAAGAGGTTTAATTGACTCACAGTTTCACATGGGCGAGGAGGCCTCAAGAAACTTACAATCATGGCAGAAGGGGAAGCAAACACATCCTTCTTCATGTGGCGGCAGGAGAGAGAAGTGTGAAGCAAAGGGGGAAAAGCCTTATAAAACCATCAGATCTCATGGGAACTCACTATCATGAGAACAGCAACATGGGAGTAACGGCCACTGTGGTCAATTACCTCCTACTGGGTCCCTCCCAAAACATGCGGGGATTATGGAAACTACCATTCAAGATGAGATTTGGATGGGGACACAACCAAACTATGTCACCCTGGAATGCTGTTCCCCTTCCTCCATCATAATCCTCGCACCCCCCAATTTAGACCTTACCTCTTCCAGCATTTTCTCCATGGCTGACCTTACCCAAAGATAGGACTATTAACAGATTGATCAACGGAGACTGAGCATGGTGGCTAATTCCTGTAATCCCAGCACTTGGAGAGGCCGAGGCAGGAGGAATTGCTTGAAGCTGGAAGTTGGAGACCAGGCTGGGCAACATAGTGAGACATCTGTCTCTATTTAAAAAAAAAAAGAAAAAGAGAGAAGGGAAGAAAGAGAGATTCGTCAACAGAAACATGAACAAATGCTTTCCAGAACTTCACTCAGTGCTATAATTATCTTCTTTGTGGTGTGTCTCCTAATCTAGAACTTGTGTTTCTTGAGGGCTGAAACCATATTTTCTGTCTCTTTAGCACGCCTCTCTCCATCCCTCCCACAGTCTATTTCAATTCTCTGTTAAACACAGGACATCTTTAATAATGCCACGGACAGACCAGGAGAACCTGAAAACTGAAAATTTTGAGAAGTTTTACTTGGGAGGAGGAAGCACACCATTTTTACCTTGCTTTTTAAAGAAATGTTTTGTAAATATTACCTTGCTTTTTAAAGAAATGTTTTCACTTGTTATTTTCCTGTGGAACCAAACAGGAGCTATAAGAATTACTAGTGGACAGATTTATTTGCACTCAGTGTTCTGTTCTGTTCTGCTATGCTTTTATGAATTTTAAAGGCAAGGAATTGTTCAGGTCAGGAATTCATCCCTCAAAATGCTTCATGCTGGAGCCCATGGAAAGGAGAGGCCTTGCGGCTTCACTGGTGAATTAACTGAGAGTTGGAACACTGCTGGTGTGTTTTGCTTTACCACTGACTTTCTTTGAAGGGGCCTTTGACGAGGTTGTTTACTCTCATTCATTGCCTCAGTGTTTATATCTCAAAATCAAGAGACCTCCTTCATGTCGAAGGAACTAGGGGAAGAAAGCTAAGTCTGTGACTCAGAGATAAAAACCAGCTTGATGTGATTGCAGGGTCCCTGGAGAGACTTCCCTGTCCCCAAATGTCTCCCACTGGCTTGTCCCAGCACAAGATAAGAAACCCCACAGTTACCTTGCATTTGAGTTTAGGCAGTGAGCACCTGGTTAAAACACAGTCATGCTATGAAGGCAGATCTGACACTGTGTTTGCTTTTATTCTAAGATGGACATTTCTTTTTTCTTTCTTTCTTTCTTTTTTCTTTTTTCTTTTTTGAGATGGAGTCTTGCTCTGTCATCCAGGTTGGAGTGCAGTGGCATAATCTTAGCTTGAATCTGTCTCCTGGATTCAAGAGATTCTCGTGCCTCAGCCTCCCTAGTAGCTGGGATTACAGGTGCCTGCCACCACGCCTGACTAATTTTTTGTATTTTTAGTAGGCACAGAGTTTCACCATATTGGCCAGTCTCAAACTCCTGACCTCAAGTGATCCATCTGCCTCAGCCACCCAAAGTGCTAGGATTACAGGTGTAAACCACTGTGCCTGGCCAAGATGCACATTTCTCTCATCTTTTAATGCTTCTGAAATCGGGATGTGTTTTTACAATCAGAGTGAATAGTTAATGTAATAATGTGATAGTCTATTTCCCCTAAAGAAGTAAGTTGTTATTAAATAGATAAGAACCACCTGGAAAATAGGGAAGCAGTATGGACACACTCCAGTGAGTGGGTGTTGAAAACTGACCCGAGCCAGATAGGTCATGTGTGAATGATTGCAACCTAGGAGTTGTTAAGCAGAACTGTTAACTATTCTTCTCCACAAACGTTACGCAATCATGAACAAAGCAAGCCACTGGCCAAATTCTGCTGCACATAGACACTTGTTAACTAAATATTTGTTAATAAACCAGTAAAAAAGTAGCTCATATAATCTTCCTTGCAAAGTTCTCTAAGACAATTTCTGGAATTCCAGAGGCAGCATAATGCTGCCAGTTTAGCCAGCACTGAGCAATCAGAATCTTCCGTAGTTTATGGCTAGGCCCAAGACCAGGTAAAGGCATCACTCTGAGAGTGCTGGGTATTTTATTCATGCAAGAGTGGAGATTCTCTAAGCTCTTTTAACTAGTCTACTTATCTTTAGATTCACCAAAGAGATCCTATTTCTAACTTTCATCATGTTAATCAACATGCCACCAATTTCACCTGTAAAAAACAATTCTGGCATTAACTGTGCTAATTGGAAAGCACCTGTTATTGAAGATATGAATAACAGATGTGCCTTACTTGAGGCTCATGCATATTTTTTTTCCTCAAGAGCTACCCTATTAACTGAAGGATTGTGCACTCTTCATTAGAGTCTAGAAACGTTTGGTTAAAGCCCAAACTAGGTGGCATACCCAAGATAGGCACTGTATTTTCAGAAGTGTTTTAAAATCTTAAGACTGCATCCGACTGAAACACACGTTGTGATACAATGCGATCACGTCGCTAAGAGAAATGTGCCATGGGGTTTGAAAGCACGAAAGCAGTGATGAATTCTGTCTGTCAGACTGGGAAGTGAAGGGGCAAGGGTAGAACACCCTTACAGAGGAGATGACCCAAGCTGGATTTTTAAAAGTGAGTAGGAATGCATGAGGCAGACTTGGGGTACACCCAGCGAACGGAAGCAGTAGGGACACAAGCCCAGAGACTGGAAGCTAGTCTAGGGTGGGTAGACTACAGGCATGTGAGAGGGGAGACAGGCTAGAATTGTAGGTGGGAACTAGACAGAACCTTCTAGATTGTGCTCAAGAATTTTCTCTTTACCTGGTAGGCATCTGGAAGTCGAGAGACAAAAATATTTTACGTACTCCAATTTTGGCTTGGAACATGAATGATCGTATTGTTAGATCAAAATGGATCCCATAAGGGTCAGGCTTCTCCCAAACCTTTCTTTTTTTTTTTTTTTTTCAGTTGGAATCATTTTTAATATTTAAATACAAAAAGTGAGCACTGACTTCTGTTTTTTTAAACACACACACAGGTCTAACAACCAAACTGTGCAGGGGAAATGAACTCCTGATCTGTCTTCCAGTCCCCATTCTGTGGCTGAAGCTGCAGCCAGCCTCCCTCCTCTCATACATAGGGATTCATAGTGGCCGCTTCACACTACAGGTGTAATGCATTTTGTCTTTCACATTGCGTGCATGTCCCTCCCCAACAGCTCCATTCTTTAAAAAAACTAAAATTAAAAAAGGCAGTCGTTAATGGTCAGGGGCACATCCCTCCCACTGGCATCGATTCCTACCCACAAGGGGAAACTGACATCTTCTAGTTAGGAGCAATTTGGTGAAAGGAGTAGGGTGGCCAGAGCAGGAATAACCGTCTGCATGGCTGCACTCTGGTATCAGAGTGAAGACAGAAGTAAGGATAGTGTGGAGGGCACAGTTGCAAGTTGAGTCTTTCCATGAGACAATGTGAGGAGAATTCTCCCCACCAGATTTAGATAGATAAATGTGCCAAAGTTAAAAAAAAAAAAAAATCCAAATAATCAGCAGTTCAAACACTTGAATTTCAAACTTATCCCACCGAGACAGCTCAAACAGCAGTAACAATCTAGATCTTTCCAGGAAGTGAGGGTAGAGCCTCTGGCATTCCTCCTGAGAGCCCTGTGTTAGGCCCTAGAAGTATCTGCCGCTGCTGCAGTTGCTGCTGTTGCTCCATTTGCAACTTCTCAGTTTCAAAGACAACGGGAAGAACCAGGATCATAAAGGAAGTGGTCCCAATCCACAAGGCTGCCCTGGAAAACCTGTACATTTTTTGAGCCACAAAGAGGGAAAGATCAAAAGTGGCTCCGGCCGCGGACCGGACCCTCTCCGGAAACATCTCCGTCAGGCCCCATAGTCTCTCCGACAGGGTCTCATCTAGCTCTTCATCGTCGTCCTCCTCCAGCTCCTCCTCAGGCTTCTCCGCGTTGCCTTTCGGGAGCAATTCGTCCGGGGACTGGGGTTCCCCGGCACCGGCAGCAGCAACGGCGGCAGCCATGACTGTAGGGCCCAAACCTTTCTAACTAAGCTGCAGAGCCCTGAACATCCCCTCCGTCTATACTGTTTTTTCCATAAAAACCAAAGCAGAAAGAGTATGGCCCCTAGAGTCATGTACTGGTTGGGTGAGTTGGACAAGTTTCTTAATCTCTCTGATCCTCAATGTAAAATGTGAATAATTATAACTTTTTCTTAGGGTGTTGTTAAGAAGTTTAAGATAGTGTGTAAGACAGTTTAAGTTAGTGCTTAACACGGTACCTGGAATAGAATACTCGACTAGTTTTATTTCTAGCATCTATGTCTTTTAAATTTTTTTTAAAGATTTAATTGCCCAGGCTTGGGTGATGTGGTCTCAGCTCACTGCAACTTCCACCTCCTGAGCTCAAGCGATCCTCCCACCTCAGCCTCCAGAGTGAGTAGCTGGGACTATAAGTGCACACCACCACGACTGGCTAATTTTTATTTTTTTATTTTTTGTAGAGATGGGGTTTTGCCATGTTGCCCAGGCTGATCTTGAACCCTTGAGCTCAAGCAGTTCGCCTGTCTTGTGATGGGATTACAGTCATGCACCACTGCGCCTGGCCCTTAAATCTTTCTTATTGTTTCTCCTTGTTTATGAATTCTTAGAACATGTATATTATACAAGTAGTACTTGATCGCACTATAATTAGACATTACTAATCACTGATCTTGTTCCATAAATCTTACTCTAAACTGTTTAAAATCTAGAAGTTTAGCTCTGAGGCTTCTAATCCTAATAAAATCCCACAAACCACTCTTATCTGCCTACTTGGTCTTATCAGGGAGAGGCTCTTTTTGTTTCCAGCAGGGCCTAGTTTTCCATTTCTAGTCCCAGAACCAACAACAGAATGGCAGATTCCAGCTCCAAAGTTTTTTCTCCTCCCTAAGTCTTTGAGAACCATGATGGCCAATGGGCTGGCAGGGCTGCTTTCCATTATCTTTATCGAAGCAGTTTAACTTCAATGCCCTTAGCAACTTCTGTTCAGGAGAAATATTTCTTTTGCTAATGAAGACCATGTTCAAAATTATCCCAAACATATTCTTATCTCATGCAGCCCTTCACCTCAGAACACTAAACTTGGGTTCTTAAAAGAGGGTGCCGTGGCTCACGCCTGTAATCCCGGTGCTTTGAGAGGCCGAGGCAGGCAGATCACCTGAGGTCGGGAGTTCAAGACGAGTCTGACCAACATGCAGAAACCCCGTCTCTACTAAAAATACAAAATTAGGGCGTGGTGGCACATGCCTGTAATCCCAGCTACTTGGGAGGCTGAGGCAGGAGAATCACTTGAACCCAGGAGGCGGAGGTTGCAGTGAGCCGAGATCACACCATTGCACTCCAGCCTGGGCAATAAGAGCGAAACTCCATCTCAAAAAAACAAACAACAAAAAAGAGGGCCTTACCCTTTTACTGATTGATTAAAACAAAAAGGTTCACAGTTTCATGTGGGACAGCAAACTATAGCCACCAGTATTTTGAATCAAATTTAAATTCCTGCTTGGGTTTGAATGTGTCCTCCAAAGTTCTTGTGTTGGAAATATCCCCAATGCAACAGCACTGAGAGGTAGGACCTTTAAGAGATGAGTAGGTCATGAGGGTGAAGAGGCAGAGACCTCCCGGCTGGATTAAGGCCTGTATTGCAGGAGTGGCTTCCTGATAAAAGCATGAGTTCAGCCCCTTCCCTCTTTCTTTCATGTGCGTGATCTCTTGACCTTCTGCCTTCCTTCATGGGATGATGCATCAAGAACCCCTTGCCAGATGCCAGCCCTTCAACCTTGAACATCCTAATCTCTAGAACTGTAAGAAATAAATCTCTGTTCTTATAAATTACCTAGTCTCAGGTATTCTGTTACAGAAGCATAACAAGAACTAAGATAATCCCTATAGGCAGAGTTTTTGCTGCTACCCAAGTTGCCGTTAGCCCTGTATCTCCCAATTATGGCATACCCGACATCTCACATTGGTACCCACCTGCCCTTGAAGGCATCTGAGCACCACCCCCATCCCAGGCTCTGGCTGTTACAACCCATTGTCACAATACAAGCAGCTTATCCCATTAGTCAGTTACTTGGCAAGGCCAGGAATGTTTAACACACAAGATGACAGTTTTGCTGTGGGGGATGGAATGGAAAGGAGGAAGGGAAAAGGTCTCCTATGAGATGCCCTAGGTCTGGATTAGCTGCCCTAGGGTGGGAATCTAGTGTCTGGGGTGAGGGTGGGTCGAGGGATGCTGGTTGGGAGAGTGTCTCTGACTGAGAAACATGACAGATTGCCTCCTGTCACTGTCCCCTGAGTCAGTGTTTGCCTCTGGTGAAGACTGTAATAGAGACCAGCTAGGAACAGGGCTCGGGTGGCAGTGGAGAAGGAAGAGGGACCTATGGCTGCAGCTTTGGAAAACAGATGTCTTATAGCCTTGAAATTAAGTGGACAATGTTTTGTTTTTTCTAGTGTTTATGACAAATGTAAGCCCCAGCGCATATGCCAATAAAATCCAAGTTTAAAAATCCCACTCCCAGCCAGGCACGGTGACTCACGCCTGTAATCCAGCACTTTGGGAGGCCGAGATGGGCGGATCATGAAGTCAGGAGTTCGAGACCAGCCTGGCCAACACAGTGAAACACCGTCTCTACTAAAAATACAAAAAAAAAAAATTGGCTGAGTGTTTTGGCATGCACCTGTAGTCTCAGCTACTCTGGAGGCTGAGGCAAGAGAATCGCTTGAACCTGGGAGGCCCAGTGAGCCAAGACCATGACATTGTACTCCTGCCAGTGTGACAGAGTGAGACTCCATCTCAAAAAAAAAAAAAAAAAAAAAAATCCCCACCCTCTAAGAGGAAAATTGGAAATAATCTACTCTTTAATTGCTCCTCTGCCAAAGCAGTAACTTGAATGGTCCTCATTAGGAATAGCTCATTACTAACAATAATATTAACTATTATAACAACAAGTTATTGCTTGATCCCAGGAGTTCAAGATCAGTCTGGGCAATATAGTGAGACATCATCTCTACATTAAAGAATTTAAAAATTAGCCAGGCATGGTGGAGCACACCTGTAGTCCTAGCTACTTGGGAATGTGAGGCAGAAGGATCACTTGAGTCCAGGAGTTTGAGGTTATAGTGAGCTATGATTGTGCTACTGCACTCCAGCCTGGAGTACAGAGCAAGACCCTGTCTCTAATTAAAAAAAAAAAAAAAAAAGAAGAAGAAGAAGAAGGAGAAGGAGAAAATTCCAGAATTCACAATGTGTTGCTCCAGGCACCCTGCCTCACCCCAACACTGTAAACATCCCCCCTCAAACCGGTCAAGTTGCTTCCCCATCACTTCCAGCCCCCAGTCCCACTTCTCCTTTCTTTTACTAGATAAAGGCTTATATGAGTGGGGTTTATGGTTTCAGGAATAAGCTAAAGTACGTACAGACTGAAACCTCTTGGAAATATTAACATTCCAGGCAAGTGAAAGAAAAACTAGGAATCAGTAGACATGATTTTCTAGCTGGCATCCACTTCTTCCCCCGCCCTTAAGTTGTTCCTGGAGAGGAAAATAATTTCTAGAATGTCACTCCAGACACCATTAGTCAGCAGGAGAATGGAATCTGGAAGGGGACCTGGAGGACAACAGACAGCAGGCTACCCTGGGGCTCACAGGGTAAAGTAGGGAGAAAAGGCCCAAGGGTTTTTTTTTTTTACTGTAGAGTCAAAGTCATGTTCAGAAGACAGGACATGGTGATTCTCTATCTGGGTGGGGAAAGGACCATCTTGGGCATGTTTCCTACTGGGGCAGGTGAGGCCAGTAGGCTTAGGGCTACCTTAAGATGTTCAAGGGACAGCAGAATGATCTTAAAAACCAGAAGGAAGTGGTTTGTTTAAAATATATCTCTCAGGGAAGTGCATCTATCTTATCAAGGGACTAGCAGCAGCCTGAGACTGACAGACTCTTCAGCAGGTCAAGCTCAAAACCTGGAAAGTAAGCAAAGATTATGGGGGGCAAATGCCCCTAAGGAGATTTTTTAAAAAGCAGGGGTTGAATGAATGAACTGAATTTACATAGGATGATCCCTAAATATTCAATCTGTTCTGTTCTGGATTAGGGTAGAGGGTGACCACACAAATCAACTAAAACATTTGTAAATGTTGCCAATAGATGATTCTGTATTTTCCTAAAGAATCAGACAATGTTAGGGAAATTTGGATGTCTGATTAAGGGTAACTTCTCAAGTACTAATATCAGACTGCTAACTGATTGTGCTCTTAAAGAGCTTGTATCTATATGTTCCCCTCAGTCAGGGCTGCAACAAGGGTTAACCCCCTCCCTATTACACACCCCTAATGACTTCAAGACCGCAACAGGACGCGAAAGTATCTCAGGGACCGCATTCTTCTGCTGGCAGAGGAAGAGCTGACTAATAAACATTTCTAGTTATTTAACACACTCCAACAAATAACACACCAAAGCAATAACATTATGCAAATAATCTCTTTAGTTATTTGCCTGATCAGGTTATTTGCCTGGTTATTTGCAAAAGAAAATATGGCCAAGAGAGGAAGCATCTGAATCTCCAATCTTGGCTGAGTGGAAAGCTCTGCTTGTAAATCACACTCCCTCTGCCCTGCAGAGTGGCCAGCCCAGGATTCTGTGTAGGGGTGGATTCAAGTCTCACCATAGCCACAGAAATCATTTGCTTAAGCTTCTGCTAACTGCTCCCAACTTCCATTCCTTTGTGTGTAAAGTCGGAGCAATGTAGCAACATGTTCAGTGGTGTGAGGTTTGGTAAACCACAGAGTGCTACACACACATTAGACTGAAGCTCTTGACAGATGTGACACAAGGGTGGTGTCACATCATTGAGATACCTACCTAAGTCTTACTGTATTACTGTGTGTGTTAGTCTGTTCTTGCACTGCAATAAAGAAATACCTGAGACTGGGTGATTTATAAAGAAAAGAGGTTTCATTGGCTCACAGTTCTGCGGGCTATGCAGGAATCATGGTGCTGGCATCTGCTCATCTTCTGGGAAGCCTCATGAAGCTTACAGTCATGGAGGAAGGCAAAGGGAAAGCAGGCATGTCACTTGGTGAAAGTAGGAGTAAAGGAAGAGAGAGAGAGGGAAGAGGGGAGGTGCCACACACTTTTAAATGACCAGATCTCACGAGAATTCACTCACTATTGCAAGGACAGCACCAAGCAGATGGTGCTAAACCATTCATGTGAAATCCACTCCCATGATCCAATCACCTCCCACCAAGCTCCACCTCCAACATGGGGGATTACATTTCAATATGAGATTTGGGCAGGGACAAACATCCAGACTATATCACCATGGCATGGCAATTTATTGACTCGTGTTTGTCTTCCCTATACTTCTTTCTTCTCAATTTCAAGGAGGTAGCCAAATCCTCAGCATTTTTTTGATTTCAGCCCTTTTGCAGGGTAGGGCAAACAGAGGGATTTGAGGCCCTTTCAGTCTTTTATGAAAGCTAAGCTTTAGGGGGCAGAGGTGGGAGATCACTTGAGGCCAGGAGTGGAAGCCAGCCTGAGCAACATAGCAAGACTCTGATTCAAAAAATAAAATATTATAAATAAATGAGTAAATAAATAGAAAATGAATACCATCATAGCGGTTGTGGCTGATGTCCCCAAGGAAAGATAAGATGTGTTTTTGGGGACAACAAGAAAGGCAGAGAGATTTTCTTCAGGTGCTAGAAAGCCAAAATAGAAGGATAAATCATAACCAAGACTGTGGCAGTACCCCCTAGGCTGCTCTGCCTACCTCAGTAGTTGCTATCAGTGTCTGGTTTTTAAGTTCTAAATTAATTAAAATTAAATATAATTAAAAATTCATCTCCTCAGTGGCACTAGCTATATTTTAAGTGCTCTATAGCCTCATATGTCTAGTGGCTACCATACTGGACAGAGTAGTTATGGAACATTTCCATCATTGCAGAAATTCCTACTGGACTGTGAGAAGATGTCAAGACCTCAGAGGCTGTGAGAAAACATGGGAGATTAGATGCTCCCAACCTCATCCCAGAGTCCTGTGCTCTAAGAACGGAGAATTAGCAGCTGAGCTACCCAGCACGAGATACACAGGTTGGGACAATGGACTGGTGCTCCATCAAAAACAGTGTGGATCCACAACTGTAAACTAGAGTGACAGCCTTCCCTGTGCCAGAGTGTTTAACAAGACCTAATGACCTTTACACACTTTGGAGGGCAGGGAGAGACACCAAGGGCTGAGTGTGAATTTCCCACCAACCTAGGAGGATTTAAGAGGATTTAAAGAGAATGAAGTGAATAAAGAGAACCAAATGATTTAAAAAGAATAAAGTGAGGCACACTTGAATACAGGGAACTAAGATTAATATCTGCTGCAGTCATACACAAGTATGCATACACATATACACCCCCACACAGACACACCAGTCATCCTTCCTTCTTTAACTGTTTTTTTCAACACTGATTTCACAACACTATTTAAACAGCTCAGACTATCTCCATATCCCAATAAGTACTTGTCAGTACACAAACAGGTCACAATCCTTTATTTAAAAAGCAAGGTGGCTGGGTGTGGTGGCTTATGCCTGTAATTCCAACACTTTGGGAGGCCAAGGTAAGAGGATCACTTGAGCCCAGGAGTTCAAGACGAGCTTGGGCAACACAGTGAGACCCCATCTCTATTTTTAAATAAGAAAACTTTAAAAATAATACAATACAATAAAAAAATAAAAAGCACAGCTCATATTAGAAAATGGACAAAAGACATGAAGAAGCATTTCACCAAAGAGGCTATACAGATGGCAAATAAGCACATGAAAAGATGTTCAGTACCATTAGCCATTAGGGAAAGGCAAATTAAAGCCACAATATCACCACACACCTATCAGAAAGACTAAAGAAAAAGATAGCGACAACACCACATGCTGATGAGGATGCAGAGAAACTGGATCCCTCAAACATTGCTGATAGGAACACAAAATGGTACAACTACTCTGGAAAATAGTTTGGCAGTTTCTTTAAAAAGCAAATATGTAAGTACCATATGATCTAGCAATTGAACTCCTGGGCAATTTGAATCCCAGGGAAAGGAAAACTTATGTTCACATAAAACCCTGTACATGAAGTTTATGGCAGCTTTATTTCTTTTTGTTTGTTTGTTTGTTTTGAGACAGAGTCTCGCTTGGTCACCCAGACTGAAGTGCAGTGGCGTGATCTTGGCTCACTGCTAACTCTGCCTCCCAGGTTCAAGCAATTCTCCTGCCTCAGCCTCCTGAGTAACTGGACCTACAGGAATCCACCACCACAACTGGGTAATTTTTATATTTTTTTGTGGAGATGGGGGCTTTGCTATGTTATCCAGGCTGGTCGCGAACTCCTGACCTCAAGTGATCCACTTGCCTCGGCCTCCCAGGGTGCTGGGATTACAGGCATGAGTCACAGTGCCTGGCCCATAGCAGCTTTATTTGTAATAGCTAAAGAGTGTAAAGGCCAGAAATGTCCTTCAACAGGTGAATGGTTAAACAAATTGTGATGCATACCTACCATGGAATACTATACAGGCAACAACTTGGATGAATATCCAAGAATTATGCTATTGTAGCCATTCTGTAGAAATAGGATAAATTCCCACCTAAAATACAGTTCAAATGATGACACTAGATAGACATTGAGAGAGTGTGAAAAGGTTTATTACGCACATAGTGAACTTTTCTGGAGATAGCTGGCAAAGTTTCCCAAACAGGTCCAAAAACAGTGTAAGAGAGCAGGGAAAGAAAACTGACTTGAAGTTTTCTTAGGCTTTGGGGAGTGGGGCTGGGGTGAGGGTTCCTGTATGCAGGCGGGAGCCCACTTGGTTGGAATCTCAGAGCCAACAGAAGAACCCGGGCTTTCTTATCAGGTTGCCCAGATGTGGGGCAAAATGAGAAAAGAGAAGAGTGGGGTATAAAAGCTACTAGCAAACATCAGAAAATGGAGTCAGACTCATTATTATTACGTAGGAACCACAAAAAGGCCTTTCTCAAAAGAATGCATACTGTATGCATCCATTTATGAAACATTTTTGAAATGACAAAATTTCAAAACTGGAGGACATATTTGTTAATAGTTGCCAGGGTATAGGGATGGGGTGGGTGAGGAAGGTAGGAGTGGTTGTAAAGGGGCAAAATAAGGGATCCTTGTGATGTTGGAACTGTCAGTATCTTGACTGTGGTAGTGGATACACAAACCTATACAGGTGATAACATTTTATGGAACTGTGCAATTTTCACACATGCACACACATGTGAGTACAAATAAAGCTGGGAAAATCTGAAAAAGATTGATGGAGTGTAGTAATGTCAATCTCCTGGTTGTGATAATATACTAATGTTTTGTAAAATGTTACATTGGGAGAAACTGGGTGAAGAATACACGAGATCTAGCCGTCTGATTTCTTAAAATCGCATGTGAACCTAGAATTCTCTCCATTAAAATTTCAAACTGAAAAATGCTCAGATCAGAGAGGGAGAGTTCGTTCGGATTACAGGACACTCTGGGCTGGGACGAAGGGCAAGAATGAGTGAATGCCTGTGAACTGAGCCAACTGACCCAGTGAACTACCTGGTCTCCCGAAGTCCTCTTCAACAATGTAATGGCCAGCCAGAGGTCAGATGTCTTCATTATCATAAAGACCAAAAGCTAGGTAAATGTTTAGAGGGACTAACCTGGAAATACAAAGAAAGGCAAGAAAAAATTCAGAGGCAGCCTAATAACTTGAAAACTGATTATTTTTATGATAGATGAATCAATAGCAAAAGAAGATTCACATAAGAATTATCTGATAACCATTTATATAGGGCTGTCATTTACAATTCAGTCATTCACAAACTTTTTCAATGAAATGTTCCTTAACAATAGATGAGAGTAGATGTATGAATGGATGGAGGTCTGGTGTGTAGCCACAGGCAGCCATCCAAAACCTGGAACACCTGGAAAATCTATACAAATAGTACATTACACTGCATAATACATCTTTATTTATTGCAATGTAAAAGTACGGTTTTCAATATTGAATTTTATACTATGTATATTTTACCACAATTCAAAGAAAAGGAAGAAATGACTGTTAAAAAGTGGTGACATATTTTTAAAGTGTCAAAATTAGGCTGGGCGTGGTAGTTCACACCCATAATCCAAACACTTTGGGAGGCAGAGGCAGGAGAATTGCTGGAGCCCAGGAGTTCAAGATTAGCCTGGTCAACAAAGTGATAGATACCCTGTCTCTACAAAAATGAAGTTTTTAGATTTAGCCAGGTGTGTTGGCACATGCCTGTAGTCCTAACTCCTTGAGAGACTGAGGCAGGAGGATCCCTTGAGCCCAGGAGTTCAAGGCTTCAGTGAGCCACGATAGTGCCACTGCACTCCAGCCTGGGTGACGGTGCAAGACTCTGCCTCAAAAATAAATACATAAGTTTCAAAATTGATGATAAAAAATCTCAATAATTTTTATGTTGATTATGTTAAAATAATACTATTCTGGATATTTTGGGTTAAAGAAAATATATAATTAAACTTTTAAAAAAATATTGTTTTCAGTTAAAAATTTTTAATTAAAATTACGAGAAAAAGTTCAGTAATCTAAGCAAAGTTTACCTCCAAGAAGATGATTACTCTATGGCCCATGTGGTTCCTTATTCATAACAGTACTGTGATAAGCGTGGCTTTATATTTTCTAAGATCTTCAAATTAAATATTTCTTTTAAAAAAAAAGTCTAAGCCCCTAACTCTGAATCTCTGCTGGTACTACTCTGGAACAATTTTGCTAGCTTTTCTCCCCATGAATGTCTATGACTTAAGTTCCAGGTAAAATGTTACCTCCATGAATCCATCTAAAATTACCCAAGACAGAATATATTTCCTCTTTCTCATGTTACTCAACTGCTTAAAATCCTCCAGAAAGTTCCTGTTAAGGTAGAATAAAGTCCAGTAGAAGTCAGCCCTCATGCTAACTGGAAAGTCTCCTCTTACATCTTAGATCTTACATTTTGACTCACCATCCCTCCCACTTCCTCCACCAGAGGAAGACCAGAGGGTCTCCTTTCTGTTCCTCCAATATCCAGCCTATGTCTACCTTCAGGTATTTGATCTTACAGTTCCATATTCTGGGACTGCTTTTCCTTCTGATTGTGCATTACTTCCTTCTTATTCTTGACATTCAGATCTCAGTGTGGATGACACTCCTCAGAGAGGCCATCCCTAGCCACCCAATCTAAAATCAATATCCAGTCATCCTCTTACCTTACCAGCATGCCATTTTTGGTTTGTTTGTCTGTTTGTTGTGGCAGAATATACATAACAAATGCTACCATTTTAACCATTTTTTAAAGTATAAAATTCAGTAACATTAAGCATATTTACAATGTTGCACAACCATCACCACTATCCATTTCCGGGACTTTTTCATCTTCCCAAACTAAAATTCTGTAACACCATATTACCTGCTTCCCCCAGCCCCTGGTAACCTCTATGATACTTTCCGTCTCTATGAATTTGACTATTCAAAGTACCTCATATCAGTGGAATGACACAATATCTGTCCTTTTGTTTCTGGCTTATTTCACTTAGCATTAGCATAATGTTATTACAGTTTACTTATGTTGTAACATGTACCAAAATGTCATTCTTTCTTAAGACAATAGTATTTCATTGTATGCACATATCACATTTCATTGTTCCATTCGTGTGCCAGTAGACATTTGGGTTGTTCTCACCTTTTGGCTATGATGAATAATGTTCATATGAATGCCAGTGCCCAAAATATCTGTTTAAATCCCTACTTTCAATTCTTTGGGTGTTATACCTAATAGTAGATCATATGGTAATTCTATGTTTAACTTTTTGAGAAGACATCACACTGTCAGCTGGATCATATGGCAATTATGTTTAACTTTTTGAAAAGCCATCATACTATCAGCATGGCATTTTTATAATGTGTTTGTCTGCTCTACTAGGATGAAACCTTCACGAGAGCAGGGACCACATCTGTCTCCTCCATTCCTGAATCTCCAGTACCTTGAACAATATTTGGCACATAATGGACACTCAGAAAGTTTTTGTTAGATGAATGAATGAGGTAGATTTTCAGTAATTGTTAGTGTTCTTTCTCCTTTCCACTTTGCTCTTCTTAAATAGATTGCAAACCCCCTTGAGGGCAAGGATAGCTATCATTAACCTGTGTAACTGCAGCATTTAGCACATTGAAGGTACTCAATACATCCTTGTCCAGTTGAAGAAAATCCCCATTCTTTGTTGTAGTTTGGTGTTCTCAGCTGAACTCAGTAGGACTGACCTGATAATTATGTGTTAGTAAGAATGGAGGATGTTTTTTAGTAAGAATGGAGTGAGCAAAGAAAAATGCCCAATGTAGCCCCAGGACAGTTGCCTTCCAGGAAACTCTGACTTTCTTTTTTTCTTATTCTTTTTTCTTTGGCTTCTGGACTATAGCATTTTCCAGAGCCCAGATTGAAAGAAGCAAAAACAGCTGAAAAATCTCTTAAATTACATCATCTGCCTCTGGGAATTCAGGCATGTTGGCTGGGTTTGACTAAAACATAACCAGGATTTGAGTTTTGGGTTCAGATAAAATATAAGTTCAAATCTCTCAAGGCTTCTTAAAAGTTCAGATAACAGTCCTTAGATTAAAAATTCTTTAGGCCAGGCATTGTGGCTCATGCCTGTAATCCCAACACTTCGGGAGGCCAAGGTGGGAGAATTTCTTGAGCCCAGGCATTTGAGGCTCCAGTGTACTATGGTTGTGCTACTGCACTCCAGCCTGGGTGACAGAGTGATATCTTATCTCCAAAATATATATATATATTTTATAACCTTATGTTATATGAAATAAATTATACACACATACTATATGTTACATTTTATGTGTAATAATTGGTTGATGAATGCAGTTGAAATAAATTATACACACACACTCTATGTTACATTTTATGTGTAATAATTGGTTGATGAATGCAGTTGGCAAAATCCAAGTTAAAAAAATGACCAAATAGTACTTGGAACCATTGCCATGAGGTTTCTCCCTGAGTTCAGTTACAGCAGGTAGCTAGTCACGTATGAGCAGGACAGAAGAGGGCTCAGTATACACCAGAAGTGTTGGGTGACCATCAGGTAACGGTCAGGCAGTTGTTAACTGCTTCTCTAAAGTAATAATTGCTCACAGCTAGTGCCAGGGAAAGGCGGTCTCCTAACGGACAGAAAACACCTGAAACTGATCAGCAACTTCCCAATAAGATCTCAGGAGCTGGGAGAAGTAAGGCAAGATCCCAGAAGGAGGCCAACATATAAAACCCCAAGTCAAGAGGTCAAGCTGCATACTTGGTTTCTCAAGTCACCCACTTGGCCCTCTTCCAAGTTGTACTTTCCTTCTTTTCTTTCCTCTCCTTCCTGTTCTAAAGCTTTTCAATAAACTTTCATTCCTGCTCTGACACTTGCCTCAGTGTCTTCTTCTGTCTTATGCCTCTCAGTCAAATTCTTTTGGGGAAGTCCAAGCTGAAGTTGCTGCACATCCGTATGGATTCACCTCAGGTAACTTGGATCTCTGCTACCGGTAACAGTCCTGTCAGTTCCTACTACTTAGAAACGCTCTTTATTTCAGCCAGCAATGTTTGAGGCAAAGGTCAGTGAGAAGACCCTCCTAGAATCTCAACATTTGCAGGCTCCAAAAGCCTGCTAGACTATGGCCATTTTCCCAGTGACCCCTACCTATCCTCCTGGCCATTGCCTGCCCTCTCTATTGGAGCCAGCTGCCTCTACCCAGCTGCTGTCTCCGTATTATGTGGCCTGTGTGATTCCCAGATAGGCAGCCTCAGGTCTTCAGCCTTTGCTTACAGAGCTTCAATCACCTCTCCAATTCCACATCTCTCTGAACTTAAAAATCTCCTAACACTTTATCACTGCCAGGGCTCTGCCTTGAGGGATGGCCATTCCTGTAGCCATGGCCATTCCATGATTCTTGAAGGAACTTTGCTCACTTAGCATGTACTGCCTGACTCTTGGGTATAAGGAGGGTGTGTGAGATTACTGTCAAAGGAAACACTGGTTTCAGGAAGTTGGCAAGTAGTGCAACAGAGAATAGGGAATTGTGAAAAACTCCAGACGTGTCTTAAAACCACACCAAAGTCTGCTCCAAATTCCTACTTTCTAGTGTGCCCTTTTTTACTTTAAAAAATTGTTTTTCTTTTCCCGATCGTGTGTTGTTACCTCATGGACTGAGCAGACAGGTGAGAAATGAGGAAGAAGGAGCATCAACCCTAGTGCATTTGACGGAACAGTGAGGAGAAACTGAGCAGAGTAAGAGAGAAGGGTCAAGAGAAGCAGGAGGCAGAGTTGGAAACCAAGTGGAGACTATGGGGACAATAACCTCGAGTGGAACTTCATCTGCCATCCTTCCTCCCTCCACTTTCCTGTGCTGCTGCTGGTCCCTGTCCTAGAGCAAAAACCACCTAATATGAACAGGAGGGAAGACGTAGTTGGCTCATCCACACAGGCTAGGCTGCTCCCTGCCTCAGGCCTCACGTAGTGTCTGGTGTAATCATGGGGACAGAAATTCTTCTCAGGATGTACCAAAGCAAAGCAGTAAAACAAAGACTCTCCTCATGCTCTGTCACTGTTAGAGTCTAGCAAACATTCAGGCTCAGAATAGAGATACAAAGGACCTCAGAGTGCCTGGTACATCCTGGGTTGCCAATTCATATGAGTCCCATGAATGCATAGATAAATGGTTAGATGGTTACATAAAAGAGATGGATAGATAGCATCAGTGGCATGCTAGTGAAGGTTTAACAACTGGATCTACAAAAAAGGCCATGATTTGTGATGTTTGCCAACTTGATTTTCAGGATATTTATACTACCACCATGGCCAATTTCAAGCCATTATTGGATACAGAGTTGGGAAGCGGTGTTCCAGCACATCACTACATGGATTGATGGATGGATGGATGGACAGATGGACAGAGGGAGGAAGGGAGGGATGGAGGGAGGAAAGGATGATTGATGGACAACAAAGTCTCCATAGTTCATCTTTTTAAATAATTTTTAGTTCTGGGGTACATGTACAGGATGTGCAGGTTTGTTACATAGATAAACATGTGCTATGGTAGTTTACTGCACGTATCAACCCATCACCTAGGTATTAAGCCCAACATCCATTAGCCATCCTTCCTAATACTCTCCCTCCCTCCACCCCACCCCCGCAACAGGCCCCAGTGTGTGTTGTTCCCTTCTCTGTGTCCATGTGATCCCATCGTTCACCTCCCACTTACAAGTGAGAACATGTGGTCTTTGGTTTTCTGTTCCTGTGTTAGTTTGCTGAGGATAATGGCTTCCGGTTTCATCCATGTCCCTGCAAAGGACATTATCTCATTCATTTTATGGCTGCATAGTATTCCATGGTGTATATATACCACATTTTCTTTATCCAGTTTATCACTGATGGGCATTTGGGTTGATTCCATGTCCTTGCTATTGTGAATAGTGCTGCAATGAACATGCATGTATCTTTGTAATAGGAAGATTTATATTCCCTTTGGTATATACCCAGCAATGGGATTGCTGGGTCAAATGGTATTTCTGGTTCTAGCTCTTTGAGGAATTGCCATACCATCTTCCACAATGGTTGAAATAATTTACATTCCCACCAACAGTGTAAAAGTGTCCCTATTTCTCCGCAACCTTGGCAGCGTCTGTTGTTTCTTGACTTTTTAATAGTGGCCATTCTGACTGGCATGAGATGGTATCTCATTGTGGTTTTGATTTGCATTTCTCTAATGATCAGTGATGTTGAGCTTTTTTTCATATGTTTGTTGGCTGCATGGATTCCTCTTTTGAAAAGTGGCTGTTCATGTCCTTTGCCCATCTTTTAATGAGGTTGTTTGTTTTTTCTTGTAAATTTGAGTTCCTTGTAGACACTGGATATTAGACCTTTGTTGGATGGATGGACTGTGAAGATTTTCTCCCACTCTGTTGGTTGCCTGTTCACTCTGAGTTTCTTTCACTGTGCAGAATTTCTTTAGTTTAATTAGATACCATTTGTCAATTTTTGCTTTTGTTGCAATTGCTTTTGGTGATTTTATCATGAAATTTTTGCTCATGCCTATGTCCTGAATGGAGTTTTTATAGTTTTGGGTTTTACATTTAAGTCTTTAATCCATCTTGAGTTAATTTTTGTATAAGGTGTGAAGAAGTGGTCCAGTTTCAATTTTCTGCAAATGGATAGTCAGTTATCCCACCACCATTTATTGAATAGGAAATCCTTTCCCCGTTGCTTGTTTTTGTCAAATTTGTTGAAGATCAGATGGTTGCAGATGTGTGATCTTATTTCTGAGTTCTCTAGTCTATTTCATTGGTCTATGTGTGTTTTTGCACCAGTACCATGCTGTTTTGGCTATTGTAGACTTATAGTGTAGTTTGAATGAAGTCTGGTAGGGTGATGCCTCCAGCTTTGTTCTTTTTGTTTAGGATTGACTTGGCTATATGGGCTCCTTTTTGGTTCTGTATAAATTTTTTTTTTTTTTTTTTTTTTTTGAGACGGAGTCTTGCTCTGTCTCCCAGGCTGGAGTGCAGTGGCCGGATCTCAGCTCACTGCAAGCTCCGCCTCCCGGGTTCACGCCATTCTCCTGCCTCAGCCTCCTGAGTAGCTGGGACCACAGGCGCCCGCCACCTCGCCCGGCTAGTTTTTTGTATTTTTAGTAGAGACGGGGTTTCACCGTGTTAGCCAGGACGGTTTCGATCTCCTGACCTCGTGATCCGCCCGTCTCGGCCTCCCAAAGTGCTGGGATTACAGGCTTGAGCCACCGCGCCCGGCCGGTTCTGTATAAATTTTAAAATAGTTTTTTTTATAATTCTGTGAAGAATATCAGTGGTAGTTTAATGGGAATAGCATTGAATCCATAAATTATTTTGGGTAGTATGGTCATGTTCATGATATGGGTTCTTCCTATCCATGAGCATGGAATATTTTATCATTAGTTTGCATCCTCTCTGGCTTCCTTGAGCAGAGGTTTGTAGTTCTCCTTGAAGAGGTCCTTCCCTTCCCTTGTTAACTGTATTCCTAGGTATTTTACTCTCTTTGTAACAACTGTGAATTGAAAAGGAGGGACTCCTCTCTAACTCATTCTATGAGGCCAGCATTGTCCTGATACCAAAACCTGACAGAGATACAATTCTCTTTGTAGCAATTGTGAATGGGAGTTCACTCACAATTTGGCTCTCTGCTTGCCTGTTGTTGGTGTACAAGAATACTTATGACGCCGGGCGCGGTGGCTCAAGCCTGTAATCCCAGCACTTTGGGAGGCCGAGACGGGCGGATCACGAGGTCAGGAGATCGAGACCATCCTGGCTAACATGGTGAAACCCCGTCTCTACTAAAAAAATACAAAAAACTAGCCAGGCGAGGTGGCGGGCGCCTGTAGTCCCAGCTACTCGGAGGCTGAGGCAGGAGAATGGCATAAACCCGGGAGGCGGAGCTTGCAGTGAGCTGAGAACCGGCCACTGCACTCCAGCCTGGGCGACAGAGCGAGACTCCGTCTCAAAAAAAAAAAAAAAAAAAAAAAAAAAAGAATACTTATGACTTCTGTATATTGATTTTTTGTTCTGAGACTTTGCTCAAGTTGCTTATCAGCTTAAGAAGTTTTGGGGCTGAGACAATGGGGTTTTCCAAATATAGTATCATGTCATCTGCAAACAAAGACATTTTGACTTCCTCCCTTCATATTTGAATACCCCTTATTTCTTTCTTTTGCCTGATTGCCCTGGCCGGAACTTCCAATACTAAGTTGAATAGGAGTGGTGAGAGAGGTCATGCTTGTCTTGTGCCAGTTTTCAAGGGGACTGTTTCCAGCTGTGGGTTTGTCATAAATGGCTCCTATTAGTTTGAGGTATGTTCCTTCAATGAGAGTTGATTGAGAGTTTTTTTTTTAACAAAAAGGGATGTTGAATTTTATCAAAGGCCTTTATGTGTCTATTGAGATAATCATGTGGTTTTTGTCTTTAGATCTGTTTATGTGATGGATTACATTTACTGATTTGCTTATGTTGAACCAGCCTTGCATCCCAGGAATAAAGCTAACTTGATCGTGGTGGATAAGCTCCTTGATGTGCTGCTGGATTCGGTTTGCCAGTATTTTAATTGAGAATTTTTACATCAATGTTCATCAGGGATATTGGCCTGAAGTTTTCTTTTCTTGTTGTATCTCTGTCGGGTTTTGGTATCAGGCCTGGCCTCACAGAATGAGTTAGGGAGGAGTCCCTCCTTTTCGATTGTTTGGAATAATTTCAGAAGAAATGGTATCAGCTCCTCTTTGCATTTCTGGTAGAACTCAACTGTAAATCCATGTGGTCCTGGGCTTTTTTTGGTTGGTGGGCTATTTATTACTGCCTCGATTTTGGAACTTGTTATTGGTCTCTTCAGGGATTCAACTTCTTCCCAGTTCAGTCTTGGGAGAGTGTATGTGTCTAGGAATTTATCCATTTCTTCTAGGTTTCCTAGTTTATTTGCATAAGACTGTTTATTCTCAGATGGTTGTATTTCTGTGGGATCCATGCTGATACCTCTATCATTTTTTATTGTGTCTATTTGATTCTTCTCTTTTTTCTTCTTTATTAGTCTAGCTAGTGGTCTATGTATCTTATTAATTTTTTCAAAAAACAAGCTCCTGAATTCATTGATTTGTTTTTTTGAAGGGTTTTCTTGTGTCTCTATATCCTTCAGTTCTGCTCTGATCTTGGTTATTTCTTGTCTTCTGCTAGCTTTGGGATTTGTCTGCTCTTTGTTCTCTAGTTATTTTAGTTGTGGTGCTAGGATGTAGATTTAAGATCTTTCTAGTTTTTTGATGTGAGCATTTAGTGCTATAAATTTCCCTCTTAACACTGCTTTAGCTGCATCCCAGGGATTCTGGTACATTTTCTTTGTTTTCATTGGTTTCAAAGAACTTAATTTCCACCTTAATTTCATGTTTTACCCAGGAGTCATTCAGGAGCAGGCTGTTAAAGTTTCATGTGGTTGTGTGATTTTGAGTGAGTTTTTTACTTTTGAGTTCTAATTTGATTGTACTGTGGTCTGAGAGACTGTTGTGATTTCAGTTCTTTTGCATTTGCTGAGGAGTGATTTACTTCTAATTATGTGATCAATTTTAGAGTAAGTGCCATGTGGTACCAAGAAGCACGTATATTCTGTTCTTCCGGGGTGGAAAGATCTGTAGATATCTATCAGGTTAACTTGGTCCAGAGCTGAGTTCAAGTCCTGAATATCTTTGTTAATTTTCCGTCTTGATGTTCTATCTAATATTGACAGTGGAGTGTTAAAGTCTCCCAGTATTATTGTGTGGGACTCTAAGGTTCTTTGTAGGTCTCTAAGAAGTTGTTTTATGAATCTGTGTTCTCCTGTATTGGGTGCATATATATTTAGGATAGTTAGCTCCCCTTTACCAATATGTAATGCCCTTCTTTGCCTTTTTTGATCTTTGTTGATTTAAAGTCTATTTTGTCAAAAACTAGGATTGCAACCCCTGCTTTTTTCTGTTTCCCATTTGCTTGGTAAATTTTCTTTCATCCTTTTGAGTCACTGTGTGCCCTTGCATGTGAGATAGGTCTCTTGAATACAACATACCACTGTATTTTGACTCTTTATCTAGCTTCCACTTTGTGTCAGTACATGCTTTTTTGATCCACTCACCTGCATCTTGGTCGAGAGACCTCTCTGGTCACCAGTCCCAGATACTCACCCATACCCAAGTACACACTGCCCAGGGAACCAATGTAGGAAAGGGAGGGGAAAGGGGCACATCCATTCTTACTACAGGTTCCCTCATTCTGATGGCTACAATGCTGGAAAATCTATAGAAAGGATAGAGTAGGTGCTATCTGTCTCATGGACAGATAAGAAAATTGAGATATAAGCAGAATGTGACTTGCTAAGGGTACAGAATAGCCAGTTGGTGGCTGTGGAACGTCATAGAATCTAAGTAACCCCTAAAGTAGAACATTTTGCTACAGATGCCCTCTGCTGCTATGGTACCAGAGCTAACAATGAGTATGAACTTCACTTCTTCATTTATTAATCATCTAGTTGATGTATTGGAGAAGAGCCCTTTCCTTCTTGTCCCAAAGTGGGCATGCAGCAACCACATTAGCAAAGCAGGCGAGCTCTGAACAAATGCCCAATGTAGATGAAGCCCTTCTTAAAAGCCTCAGTTTAAAAGCCTCAGCCTCTCCTAGACCCCTTTTCTTCCATCAGGATGCTCTCATTATTCCCAAAGAGTCTGTTTTGGTAGAGATGGTAGGGAGAGCTATAGTGCTGGCCCTCAGATGAGAGGACACCACCATAACCTCATTTGTGTTATATTATACAATTCCTTTTTCAAATAGGACTACATCATAAGAAAAGCCTTATACTTTACACATAATTTTATCCTATTTTTCACAGGCATTTGCATTTTAAAAGGGGAAGACCAAGACTCTGGAATAGTTCTCTTCAGTAGCAATGCTGTTGGCATTACCTGGAAATGACAAGGGACTCTGGAGATCAGAGGTATTTCCAGCTGGTGGTTGACACCCACTATGACCACAAGGCTAGCCTAGTAGCCAAGAAGAGATTTGGAAGGGAGGAAAAGGCCAGAGGGATCCCAAGGCTTTCCTTATAAATGAAACACAGGGGAGAGACAGGCACAGAGAAAAGGAGGAAGAAATGTGACTATGGAGACAGAGATTGGAATGATGTAGTCACATGCCTGGGAAACCACCAGAAGTTGGAAGAAACAAGGAATGGAATCTCTCCTAAAGCCTCTGGAGGGAGTTCAGTCCCACCAATATCTTTGTTTTAGACTTTTGGCCTCCAAAATTATGAGAGAATAAATCTGTTTTAAGCCACCTAGTTTGTGACAATTTGTTACAGCAGTCCTAAGACACCAATACAACGTGTGTCCAGTTGGAATGGTTATTATTAAAAAGTCAAAAAAACATCAGATGCTGGTGAGGCTGCAGAGAGAAGGGAATGTTACACACTGTCAGTGGGAATATAAATTAGTTTAGTCACTGTGGAAAGTAGTTTGGGGATTTCTAAAAGAACGTAAAGCAGGCCAGGCGCAGTGGCTCACACCTATAATCCCAGCACTTTGGGAGGCCAAGGCGGGTGGATCACAAGGTCAGGGGTTGGAGATCAGCCTGGCCAATATAGTGAAACCTCATCTTTACTAAAAATACAAAAAATTAGCTGGGCATGGTGGCACATGCCTGTAGTCCCAGCTGTTCAGGAGGCTGAGGCAGGAGAATCTCTTGAACCCGGGAGGCAGAGGTTGCAGTGAGCCAAGATTGTGCCAATGCACTCTATCCTGAGTGACAGAGCGAGACTCCATCTCAAAAAAAATAAAAATTATTTAATTAAATTAAAGCAGTGCTACCATTCAACCTAGCAATCCCATTACTGGGTATATACCCAAAAGAAAACAAATTGTTTAATTAAAAAAGACACATATTTTTGTATGTTCATTGTAGCATTATGCATAATAGCAAAGACATGGAATCAACCTAGGTGCCCATCAACAGTGGATTAAATAAAGAAAATGTAGTATATATATATACCACAGAATACTACACAAACATAAAGAATGAAATAATGTCCTTTGCAGCAACATAGATGCATCTGGAGGCCATTATCCTAAGTGAATTAATGCAAGAACAGAAAACCAAATACTGCATGTGCTCATTTATAAGAGGGAGCTAAACAATGGATATTCATGGACATAAAGATGGCAACAATAGACACTAGGGATTACTAGAAGGGGAGGGAAGGAGAAGGGTAAGAGTTAAAAACTATAGAGTATTGTGCTTACTACCTGGGTGATAGGATCAAACATACCCCAAAACTCAGCATCATGTAATACACCTGAATCTAAAATAAAAGTTGAAATGTATTTTTAAAATACAATTTGTGTGAATTTTCTCCCCAGAGAGCCCATTAAAGACTCAGTCTCAAGGTTTTAACTGGGGGCCACTTACATAGGCACCTTTGCCTAACATGTACTAAAATTCCAGAACTTCCAGAAGGAAAGCAGATGTTTAGCATAAAGCACATTATTTGCATAAACAGTCTAGACACAGCAAACCATCCTCATAAGTTAGGGAATAGCGAGAAGACTCCAAAAATCCAAGTTCCCAGACACCAGCTAAAAGCCAACCTTGTAAGCAGGACTTCCTAAGAATAGCAGCCTCAGATTGGCTGTGTTAACTCTTTTCTGCCCATAAGGGTACAGTCTCATGAGTTTTGACAAATGCATATGGTCACGCAATCAGCACCACAAGGCACATTTTCCAAAAGTTTCCTTATGTCCCTCTACAGTTAGATGCTTGCCCTGGCTCCATGCAAAGACTGAACTGCTTTCTAACACTAAAGTTTTGCTTTTTCTAAAATTTCATATAAATGAAATAATATAGCATGTAATATTTTGCATTTGGCATCTTTCACTTAGTATTGTGCTTTTGAGATTACCATATTGTTGTATGTTATCAGTAGTTTATTCCTTGGTGATGCTGACTAGTGTTCCTTTGTATGAACATGAAACAATTTGCTTATTTATTTTTATGGCTCTTTTATGGCAATGTATCTGTTTTATGGCTCATGCCTCTGTTGCCTCTCTAGGAAATCTTTGCCTACCAGAGATCACAAGGATTTCGTATCTTTTCTTTAAGTTTTACAGTTTTAACTCTTCATTAGATCTATGATCCATTTCAAGTTGAGTTTTGCATTATAGATGAAGACTGAAATTCATTTTTTTCCCATGGAGATATCCAATTGTTTCTACCCTATATGTTGAGAGGACTATACCTTCCCTATGGAATTACCTTAGCACCTCTGTCAAAATCAATTAACAATATATGAATGGACCCAGGTTAAGAATAATTTTTTCAGTGGTCTATATGCCTTTCCTTTCACCAACTCCACACTCTGTGGATTACTGTAGCTTTAAGTTTTGAAATCGGGTGATATAAGTGTTTCAAGTTTGTTCATCTTTCTCATATTTGTTTTGGCTCTTCTAGGTTCTTTGCATTTTCACATACATTTTAGAACATGATCATCAATTTCTACAAAAAACACTGCTGAGATTTTGGTAGGTAATGAGTTGGATCTATAGATCGTTTTGTGGAGAATTAATGTCTTAATATTCAATCTTCAATCTTCCTATCTATGAATATGGTATATCTGTCAATTTGCTAAGGCCCAGACTCTATTCTTAATTTGTGGTAGTTGCTCCCCACTCCAATCTCCAGGATCAGTCAAGAAAGATTTTTTATTTTTATTTTTACTTCTGAGTCCCATTAGGTTCTGAAGGAAAGCTTTCTTATACAGTGAATTACAGAAAAATATATTAATGATTTAATGTAAATTAAAATGTATGTGATTAAAATACCTTCCAGAGAAAATTGCAACTTTCACTTACTACCTATATTCCTGAAGGTAGATCCCTTAGAATTTTTTTCACAGAGCAGCTGACTATCAAGAATATATTTTGGGGCCAGGCATGGTGGCTTATGCCTGTAATCCCAGTATTTAGGGAGGCTGAGGCAGGTGAATCACTTGAGGTCAGGGGTTTGAGACCAGCCTGGCCAACATGATGAAACCCCATCTCTACTAAAAATACAAAAATTAGCCTGTTGTGGTGGCACACACCTATAATCCCAGCTACTTGGGAGGTTGAGGCATAAGAATCTCTTGAACCTGGGAGGTGGAGGTTGCAGTGAGCTGAGATTGCTCCGCTGCACTCCAGCCTGGATTACAGAGTGAGACTCCATCTCAAAAACAAAAAAAGAATTGTGATTTTTCTAGGGTAAGGACTCAGTATGAGGCAGAAATGAGAACAAACCCATGTCATTATCTTCTTACGTTGAAAATCCACTGCTCTCCTATGTTGGCAAGTGTAGAACATTCATCCAAAGGCAAAGCTCAGTCTCCCTATGTTATTAATGCATTGTCCTGTTAGAGTCAAGCCAACTGTGGGAGACAGTGTCAGTGTCCTTGGATTGAATTGTTGACTGACCACAAGTTAACTTAGTCATGTCTTGTTCGTTAAGCTTCATGATCATCATCTCAGTAATTTTACCAGTGAAAGTGTCCGTGGGTCCAGAGCTAATCAATGCCAGGCAACCATTAAGAATTAGATCTGTCTTGCACATTCAGGGAAGCCACATGTCCACAAACGGAGAGCAGTTTGTTGTCCACAGGCTTTGATTTCACAAGTGCTAGGAGTTAGTCATTTCTAGATGAATTCCTGGCACCTCTGTAACATCCATCTGAGAAGAGTGTGATGAGGTGGAGGCAGCTCAGATGAGATGAGGGAAAGAAGGGAAGGTTGATTCTGGAGTTGCGGAGGCCAAAATTGGCAGATCCCACATGAAGTGTCCCAGGTCACCATAGTAAAGGGGCAGATGAAGGAAAGCAATAGCTCCCCTCTGGCACATTTCCCAAGTGAAGCCTTTTGAGCAATTTCGAAAGTAATACGTTGCCATCACATTTGTTAAAGACCTTAAGAGTCACTAGCCTGACTTTTGCTTTCACAGGGCACCTTGTGATTAATAAACAATTGAAATGTGGACAGAGTAAAGCAAAGTATAGAAGGTAGTTATATCAGCCAGGATAGGCCAAGATATTTGTTAGCAACAAACAATCTCCAAAACTCGTAGTGGCTTGAAACAACAAATATTTATTTCTTCCACATGCAAAGCTCACTGGGGGTCTGGGTGACTCTCCTCAGGTGACAGCTCAATGATCCAGGATTCTTCGCTCTTGTGGCACCTCTGTCTAAAAACACACTCGTATGCACTGCTCTGACAACTGTGACTGGGGGAAAGTGTGGAAATTCGCATACCAGCTCTTAATTCTTGTGCCAATGCAAGTCACATGGTTACATCTAACTTTAAAAGGGCAGAAAAGATATTTCTCTGTGTACTAGGAGGTAAAGGAGAATATTAGTGACATCTACCACAGTAGTCAAAGGCGGACATCATTTTTGAGTGCTCACAGTGCCACCGACAAATGGTGCAAGCTTTCCTGCCCACCTTCCCTTGCATGGCTCTGTGCTCAGCACTTGGCAGCCAAAAGTCCAGGACAGGCTGAGCACGGTGGCTCACACCTGTAATCCCAGCACTTTGGGAGGCCAAGGCAGGAGGATTGTTTGAGCCAAGGGGTTTGAGACCAGCTTGGGCAATATAGCAAGACCCCATTGCTACAAAAATATAAAAATACAATTTAAAAATTAGCCAGGAGAGGTAAAGCAGGCCTGTAGTCTCAGCTACTCTGGGGGCTGAGGTGGGAAGATTGCTTGAACCCAGGAGGTTGAGGGTGTAATGAACTATGGAAGCTGACAGTGCTTCTGAGACAGGGAGAGAGATGAGGACATCAGGGGAAGGAAGAAAAAAGGAGATGTGAGGGGGGACGGGGAGGCTGAGTTGAACTTCACTTACTTTACTCTGTTTCTTTAGTTTTCATTAAGCCATGCCAGTGAGGAGAGAAATCACGTCAAATGAACATTTACTGATCATGCACCAAGTGGTGAACATCAGACGGGAGATAACCGTGCCACGCTTCCTGCCTTCAAGGAGCTCAGGATCTAGGGAGGAAGGGAGACCAGTAAGCAAGCAATGAATTACACACTAGCCATGTGGACAGGATGCCAAAGCAGGGGATTGTCTAAGAAAAAAGGGCTTGAGTTTGAAACATGTCATCATACTTTTTTTTCAAAAGTGTATTTTCCTTCCTGTTTAATGTTTGCTTATTTGGATATTTAAATAGGTTTGCATTTTTATGCAAACCAAAGATTGGGGCTGAGGGTTGGGGAGAGCTAGTCAGGTACAAGCAGGGGGTCACTGACCAGGGTGAAAACCACATCGCCTGCACTAGCTCTACTCCTGTCAGTAGCTGTCAGATCAAAGGCAATGATCACATGGATCTGGCTTAGGGAGAGAGGTCTGATCTGTTGCAGTCTCTGCTCAAAAGAAACCAATAATCTGACTTAGGTTTTAACAAAGAATGGCACTAAAACAAAAGGGGCTTAGGGAAGTGATTCAGAGTAGGATTCTCAACTATTTCAGTTACTAGAAATGCCCTCCCTCTAGAACCACATAAATCAAACACCCTCTGCTGGACTTAACTCCTCACAGAAGCTGACACATCTGAAAGCATTGGAAATACCCCTTTTGGCCTTACTAGCCAGCATCAGAGGGAACGGGTTGCTATCTCATTTGAATGTCTAACTACTCAAACGTGTTGGAAGAAGTCAACTGGAAGAGACCAAGTCTACTTTACCGCAAGAAGAAAGTGGCCACAGTTGGTCTTAAGACTTGGAGAGGGCTGGGTGCAGTGGCTCACACCTATAATACCAGCACTGTGCGACGTCCAGGTAGGTGGAGGGCTTCAGGCTAGGAGTTTGAGACTAGTCTGAGCAACATGGTAAATACACATCTCTACAAAGATTTTTAAAAATCAGCTGGTCATGGTGGTGTGTGCCTGTAGTCCCAGCTACTCGGGAGGCTGAGGTGGGAGAATTGCTTGAGCTCAGGAAGTCCAGGCTGCAGTGAGCCATGATCTTGCCAAGACGTGGAGAGAAAACTTCTCTGTAGGAGTTAGAAGGGAATCAGTATCACAGGGCTCTGGTTTCCTCTAGTTTTGTAGAATCCATTGACTGGGCGTTTCCCCCTCTGGCCAGTAGAAGTAATATTAGAGCAACATCTTCACTTTCAAAGGTCAACTTTGGGAAGGAAATGACTTCTCTTCCAAGCTCACGGCCTGTTGGGCACCCCCATAGAGCTGGCTTTAGGTACTTGCCGAAGGTTAAATGATTTTCATACCTGACTAATTCTTTGTACTTCAAATTCTTTCTTCATTTTGAAGTATACCTCTTAAGTGGTTTAGAGGACTAGACCTATCGTGCAACCAAAAGCTTTGCTTTGTACCCCACTTCTTTAATTGCTCCCTGAAGGGGAATGGAATTTTTTCCCTTAAGAAGGCGTATGTGTGGTGAGGGAGAAAAGCTGGCCCTCCGCGCCTCAGGGTTTGCCACACAAGCAACTACAGCCCCTTCAACAAGGCACAGCCTGGGCAGACACACAGGGGTCTCTGGAAGGGAAAGGCCACAGGCATCGCTGCCCTGACAGCAGCAGCTAGTGAAATGGAACAGATTACCAGGCAGAAGGAAGGAAATGTGAGGTAAAGGGATACAACTTAGAGGATTGGCCTAGGGGAACAGAAGGCAACCGCAGGGCAGGTGGTTGGGGGTGTCTATGTGTATGTGCAAATTTCAAGTTAAACTGCTTAGTTATATTTTGATTTTTGTCTTAATAGTTTAAACCTTATATTAGATAAGATTAGCGTACTCTTAAAGCTCTGAAATCATAGTGGTTTAAAGACAGTAGGTTTATTTTTCTCTTATATAAACAGTCCAGAGCTAGTGTAGTTGCTTAACAGACATGGTTCCCAAATATGTACCCAGGTACCACAGGATACCATGGTAAATTTTTCTTATTCAAAGATAATTCAGTGATACCTTGACATTTGTCAGACTACTAGCTTGAGGTAATTTGGAGTTCAAACTTTAAATCTTGTTACATTCTCTTTGATGATATCATACCTTTGCAAAGCTGGGTTTTCAGTGGTTCATCTGATAAAATGCAAGTAAATGATAGTACTATTACCCAATGTGATCCCAAGGTTTGAGAGTTGTGCAGTGCTCAACAGGTGCACACATCCCACTAGTAAGTGACTGTGGTTATTTAAGAATAGAAATAAGAGCCGGGTGCGGTGGCTCATGCCTGTAATTCCAGCACTTTGGGAGGCTGAGGTGGGTGGATCACGAGGTCAGGAGATCGAGACCATCCTGGCTAACACAGTGCACCCCGTCTGTACTAAAAATACAAAAAATTGGCCGGGCGTGGTGGCAGACACCTGCAGTCCCAGCTACTCGGGAGGCTGAGGCAGGAGAATGGCATGAACTTGCAGTGAGCCGAAATCACGCCACTGCACTCTGGCCTGGGTGAAAGTGTGAGACTCCGTCTCAAAAAAAGAAAAAAGTGAAAGAAAAAAAAAGAATAAAAATGAGAGTATTTTTTCTTTCAATGTATTTGAACTAATTTTTTTAAATGACTTCTAAGTTGTTAGGACATAGTAAATTGCTTGGATACAACTGCCTAAAAACAGAATTTTTAGGCATTCTTTTGGCCTAGGGTCAATGTGAAAAAATTATGGTGACACTATGCTATGAAATGAGAGTGTTTGGGAACTTCTGCCATTGGGTACTGGTGTCAGAAACCCAGATTTCCTTGATTTGGCTGCTCGGCTTCCCTAGAAGATTGGCTTCTTCTGCAACTTGTCCTCCTATGAAAGGAGAAAGGGCAAAGGGAGTATACACCTTCCTCTCATGGACACAACCTGGCAGATGGCCTCATCACATTTGTTCACAATCCATTGGCCAGGATGTCATCTTATGCCCACATCTAACTGCAAGGGAAGCACAGACAGTCACACTGTACCCTTGATGGCCACGTGCCTTAAAAAATGTTGGGGATTTTGTTACTGTGCAAAAAAGTGAAAGACTGGAAATAGGTGGACCACTTGTAGTCTCTACCACAGACCATCTGTATTGGAAGCAATGGTGCTGTACCCCTCCACTCCTAATGAATGATGGTGTTTTCAACATCATAATATTAATTGCCAGGTGAACTAAAGAAGAGCAGCAGGCTCTGAGGGCATTGCAGGGTTCAGTAGAAGGGGTTGGAACACTGGCAGCACCAACAATGAGTTCATGACGTGTGCAGGCACGAGTAATTGGGCACCACAGACAGAAAGGACATTAAGGGGTTTTTTGCTTTTGTCTTGTTTTTTGCTTTTGGAAGTTATTGACAGTTTTTAGTCTATAGGGGTAAAAATATTAATTCACCTTGGGAGCACAGTCCTTAATTCTGGTAAGAGCAATTTTCTTTTCCAGCAGAAGACAGCAACAGATTATGTCTTTGCCTTGGCCAGGACTAATATTTACATACTGTTGATGTATATAGTATTTAACAGTATATAAATAACCACTTGTTTATAGACCAACCACTTGTTTACATACCAACCTGTTCATAACCACTTGTTTACATACCAACTTTTACGTAAGGACAATTTCCTTCTTTTTTTGGAATTCAAAATTATTAAAAGATATTGGATGGACTAGGGTACTCAAAATAAGACTTGAATTGATTCTCAGATTTAAATAATTCACCATGAGATTAGAAGTTCACTGTTGAGTTGGCTGTTCCCCAAAAGATGAATATCCAAGGGGAATATCTATTCAGACCTGTGAGGCTTTAAGTCTGCCATCAGGAGTTGGGAATAACAGACTTCCTTCCTAAAAGAGGGGCTGCTCAGAAAAAAAAAAAAAAAAAAAAAGGAAACAAATTCCCATTAACCTTACAGAGTGCTCACCTCTTTCCCCAGCAAGGGTTCCTTCCTCTGCTGTATTTGTGAGACATATCTATACTTATATACAAATGCCTGTTCATGAGTCAGGCCATGCACCTCTGTATCATGGGCTCCTTCCATCTTTGGCTTGCCCTGACTTTGCTGCTGGCTTCATAGCAGGGTGACATGGAGCAAGCTATGATCCTACTATGGTCTGAATGTCTCCTCTAAAACTCATGTTGAAATTCAATTGCCATTGTGATGGTATTAAGAGGTAGGACTTTTAAGAAGTGATTAGGCCATAAGGGCTCTGTGCTCATGAATGGATTCATGCTGTTATTAATGGGTTAGTTATCACAGAGTGAAGTTTTCATAAAACTATGAGTTTAGCTTGATTTAATCCGTGTCTTGCACACTCATATTCCTGCTGCCCCTCTGCCATGGGGTGATCCTTGTCAGATGCCAGTGCCATGTTCTTGGACTTTCCAGCCTCTAGAACCATGAACCAAATCAACATTTTTTTTCTTTACCAATTACTTACTGTGTGGTATTCTGTTATAGCAGCAGAAAATGGACAAATATAGCCCCCATGGCCAGCTCTGCTCTGTCCCTCATTTCCCCACAGCATCATCACGCCAGGCTGCAGATGTAAATAGTTGCTAGTGAAAGACTTGGGGTGACTAGAGGATATAACACACAGGACAAAAACTTAAAACCTGGCACTAAATTGGGCCATTTCCAGAGTCCAAGGGAAAGGAGAATAAAATTTACATAATTCACACCCAATCCCTAATTCTGCTTCCTGTCTTGAGGGTCATTCTTCTCCATTTTTCCCTTAGAAAGGTTTGCCTTTAGGAAAAACCCATCTTCTATCCATAGGGGTTAGACTTCCCTTGGCCTGTGGAAACATACTGCTGTGTGTTACTCTGTCCTATAGATAGTGTTGCTGGGGAAGGAGTATTTAAGCCACCTCTGTTGGAAGGCTCTTCATCAGCCAGGGCTCTTTGTTTATGTTCCTGCTACAATCACCACCTTACTGTACAATTTGATCTCACTCTGACTCTATCCTACCAATCCACATAAACCGGGCCCAGCAAATCACTCACACTGGTCATCTAACTCGGGGAATATCCATGTCTCTTCATTCAAGATCACAGAAGTCAGTGTGACAGAAGACCAGCAGGCTGGAACCAGGCCTCTGTGACTCTCAACCCACCCCACCCACCTAATTCAAAAGGCTGCTTTATAAGTACAACCATGGATTCTTCCGGCTGCATGATTCTGTGTTGCCAATTCCTCCTCAGTCCTCCTAAGCAGAAAGCAGGGAGTTTGTCAGGATATGTACATTGTGATATTACTTTTTTTTTTTTTTTTTCTTTTCAAGGCAGAGTCTCACTCTGTCACCCAGGCTGAAGTGCAGGGGCGTGGTAACAACTCATTGCAGCCTCAAACTCCCAAGCTCAAGCAATCTTCCCACCTCAGCCTCCTGAGTAGTGGGGACTACAGATGCATGCCACTAGGCCAGGGTGACTTAAAAATTTATTGTAGAGATGGGATCTCACCATGTTGCCCCCGCTGGTCTCAAACTCCTAGACCCAAATGATCCTCCTGCCTTAGCCTCCCAAAGTGCTGGGATTACAGGCGTGAGCCACCATGCCTGGCCTGTGATCCTACCTTTTGACCTTTTGTTTACATTTTAACCACAGAGTGAGTGGCAAAGACTCTGGCCACATAGTTAAAAGATGTGTGTTGGCCAACCAGCATGGCCTGTCTGTTAGGAGATTCAGTCTAGCATAACACTGAGGCATTTCCAGAAGACAGCCCAGAAGAGGTGTTGGTACTCCAGCTCTGGTCTTTTTCCAAGACCAGCCATTTGTGTGAGGCAAAGCTGTGCCTCCTCATTCTTCTGGTGGTCAAGGATTGCAACACACACACAAACCCCAATCTTAAGGAAAAGAAACATTGTGCCTAAATGCCATGTAATCTATAATTATTCCCCTAGCTGCATTTAAGCAAGATAGAGACAAATTGTTGTTGTTGTTGTTGTTGTTCATATTTTTTTTGTGTTCAGAGCCATCCTCCATAGGCCTTCAGTGCATAGAAAGCTGGCCTGTCATTATTAATCTTTTCAAACAACAAAACCACACTCCACCTACACAAAGACCTGATTGAAACTTTTTACCTTAGGCCGGATCACACTTATAGCTGAAGTGTCCTCCCCATTATTCTCCACAAGAACATTGGGGGTAATATATGAATTTATTATTGCTCTTGACCCAAAGTAAACCCAAGCAGCCATGGGAAGTTCTATTAAAAAGCTACACACTGGTGCCTGGGCATGGTGGCTCACACCTGTAACTCTAGCACTTTGGGAGGCTGAGGCAGGCAGATTGCCTGAGCTCAGGAGTTTGAGACCGGCCTGCAACATGGTGAAACCCGTCTCTACTAAATTATAAAAAATTAACCAGGTGTGGTGACACATGCCTGTAGTCCCAGCTACTTGGGAGGCTAAGGCAGAATAATTGCTTGAACTCAGGAAGCAGAGGTTACAATGAGCCGAAATTGTGCCACTGCACTCCAGCCTGGGCAACAGAGCAAGACTCTGTCTCAAAAAACAAAACAAAACAAAAAAAACTACACACTGGCAACCCAGAAACAGCCTCCCTCCTGACCTGAAGAGCCACTGCAGCATGGACGGTGGCAAGGGCTCTGCTATGGCTCGCCAAGCTGCCGTAGGTTTAGCAGCACCATCAGCCTCTGGCAGCAATGTGACTATAGCAGAAGGCATCTGGGGAGCCTGGAACACCCAGCAGGGTGAGAAGATCTAGGACTGACCCTTGAGACTGAATAAGTGCTTCTGGGTATCCAGGCTGGACCCCGGAAGGGAGTCCACAAGGAAGAAACAGGATTATGAAATTTCCTAATCTAGGAATATTATATTACTTACATATCCAGCTGGGGAAGTGGGGCATATGGTTCTACATAACTTATTTTATTTCTCAAAAACATGCTAAGTGGTAGGTACTATTTTGGTCTCCATTTTATACAAAAGGAAGCTAAGCATTGGTAAAATAACTTGTCCAGTGCCACACAACTAATATGTGGGAAAAGTAAAATCTGGGCCCAGGTTTGCTGACCCCAAGGCCTTTGTTCCTAACCAGAATGTCCACTGCCACTCGTGGTTGTCAATAACAAGTGACTGATTTTATCATGACACAGCTTCTCCACATAGCAAGGCCTGGGTCACGCTGAGCCTGAGCTCTTCCTGTAGTGAAGGGAAGACCCAGAGCCAGATCTGAAATGAGCCCAACTTCCATGCTCAATGTTTTCATCCAGTCAAATACAATGTTTTCAGAAGGAAGCTGGCTTTTAGGAAATAAGAAGTCTAGCAAGGCCAGGCACAGTGGCTCACACCTGTAATCCCAGCACTTTAGGAGGCTGAGGTGGGAGGGCTGCTTGATCCAAGGAGCTCAAGGCCAGCCTGGGAAACATAGTAAGACCCAATCTTAAACAAACAAACATACAAAGGCTAGCAGGATCCATGCTTTCTAAGATACCGTACTATCTGGTTGGGGAAACAGAAACAGCACATACAATGGTGAATAATACAAGGCCATTTCCAACGAAGTACTAAATTGTATAGTACTGTCACTTTTACAGTAGCCCAGAGAAGAGGTGATTGTGGGCTATACTGACTCAGGGAAGGTTTTATAAAGAAGAAGCAACCTAAACCAAACATCCAAGAATGGGTGGGATTTGATTTAACACACTTACTAACCCTCTCCCCAAAACCAGCTATCATGGTTGGTTGGTTTCTTTTAAAGTCAATGATGCTAAGTTATTGACTTTTCTTTTCTTTTTTCAATTCAGAACAGATTCCAATTTATTTTTCTTTTTGAGACAGGGTCTCGCTCTGTTGCCCAGGCTGGAGTACAGTGGCTTGATCATAGCTCACTGCAGCCTTGAATTCTTGAGCTCAAGTGATCCTTCAGTCTCAGCCTCCCACATAGCTGAGATTACAAGTGCACACACCACCCTGCCTGGATAATTTTTTTTTTTTTTTTTTTTTTTTAGAACAGAGGTCTCAGTGTGCTGTGTTGCTCAGGCTCGTCTTGAACTCCTAGGCTCAAGCAATCCTCACGCCTCAGCCTGCCAAAGTGCTGGGGTTACAGGCATGAGCCACCACACCCAGCCCAAACAGATTTTACATTTAGGAAAGAAAAAGATATAAACACAACATTAAAAAACATGTTACAACTGAAAGTTTCTAACATTGCATCATGAGTTTTCTAGTCAATGCTCATGGGATGTCTTATGATTTCCTAAGAGTATTCTGGCCCAGAGACAAATAATTTCAGTTTAGAATACAGGCATCTGCTACCATCTAAGATATTTCAAGAAATATAATAGAGGAAAAAGGATCAAGATGCCTGGTGGCAAGGGCCTATACTAGAGAGCCATAATCTGTTTTTTCTCTCTTAATTTCTAACAAAATGACCAGAATCCTTCAAAGGAAAACGGAGTTTTAGCCATGAAGTCAGTTTTTCTCCGAAGTTCTCCACTTCTCGTTTCTAGGGAGGCTCTGTTCCCAGGCCTTGCCAGGGTATAGAGGCAAATTCCCATGGACAATCTGGACACAGTGGCTTTCTTGGCATTCATATCCCAGATGAAACTCTGCAAAGGGCTGAAGTGAATCCCCCAAGCTCAGTCTGGTGAGCAAATCCCAGCTGGGGAGGGGTGCAGTTGTCTCTGATTCTGGGTTTGTCCCCTAAAACAGAGGGCTTAGTAACTTCAGATCTAAACTGGCATTGACAATCAGTTGTTTTGCTTACTACATTGCAACAATTTACTGAACAGAGATTAGGTTCAATAAAACCAGCACTACCCACGTGGAGGACTTTGATAAAGAGGATGATTTGAGGGAGGCTCCATCTGGACAAGAAACCCCAGAACTAATCAGCTTCCAGCAAGCCTTGTTAGTCTTTGCTACATTTGCTAAAGGGAAGTGTTTCTTTGTTGATTGTTGATTGATGGTAAACATGAAGCTCCAGTGCCCACAACAAGGGAAGAAGGGAGAGGAAACGTGGGAACAGGCAGGGGTAGACCCACAGAGAGAGCTGAGACCAGGGACAAGTCTGATGGGAACGCCAAACATCTATCCTCATCCCTCCCACGTGAAACCTAGATGTGATCATTTTCTTTTTTGCCGGAGGAGTCATATTTTAAAAACCATCCTTTCTCCTTGTGTAGTTCTGGAATCTAAAACCCCAGAGCTGTTAGCAATCCCATCTAAATTCCTAAAATTCACATTGTTTTCCTAGACAATTGCTTCCTAACTTGTCCCCTCTAGTTTCTTGCTGTCTCTCATCTTTCTCACACAGTGGAACCACATGAATCTTCCCAAATATAACTTGGCATGCAACTGTATTTATTCAGGATTTATTCGAGTTACTCCTTGACACAGAGAGGACATGGAAGAGGATCAAACTAGACTGCAGTCACAGAATTCAAAGGTGCAGTACAAACTGGCCAAGCGGACCTCTCCAATCTCATCTTCTACGGGGGGGGGGCTCTTTAATTGGCCCTCTGCTTCCTTGGGACCAGGAGTCAACCTTTGACCCTTCTCTCTGCTCTTCTAACACCAATGCTTCCTCAGCATCCTTTTCGAGTCCTACCTCCTCCATGAGGCCCACCTGTATTGCCCTTCTCTGAGGAACCCCTGACCCCAGCTTCACGTCACTTCCGACAGTCAGTACTCATGAGCAAAGTTTCCCCAAAGCGAAGGTCAAAATTTCTAAGCTGTCTACTACTATGACATGTAACATTAATTTTTTAATTTACCCAAGAAACCTACTCTTTTCATCCTGGCAGGAGTGCCTCTGTTTATGAGTTCCTTACCTTCAGAGATTGTACTTTATTCTTCTCAGAGATTGTCTTGGGCAGATGGGTACTGACTATATAGGCTTGATCAATATTTTCAGGAGAAAATGAAAAAGAGGATCCATTTTTCTCTTTCTGCACTAGTCATTTGCAGACAAATCTAGGTTTACACTCTTGCAAGGAGTCCTGGAGATTATACAAAACTTGGCTTGAAATCTTAGCACACTCCAGAAAATAAATTCCCAGTCTAGCTAAATAGAAGATACATGTCTCACCTAGCTACTGAATGAATAAAGTAACTTAGGGCTAGAACTTCTTGGCTGTTAGGAACCTTAAAATAATCAAAGTGAACCATAAAATGTTAAAAGAAAGCACAAAAAATGAGAGAGCAAGAGAAAGAAAACCTCGTTCTTAGTTAATAAATTTCATGCTTTTTAAAAAGTACCCTAAGAACATACTTTTCAAGACATTCTGCTAAATGTGGCAATCATACAAAAGCATAAATAAAATACCATTGTAAACCTAAACTTACTGAGAGGAAATGACAGAGATTAGTATTTGTTAAGGCCAGCTGTAGTAAACACTTTTTATTTTATTGACAAATTTGAAAGTCCCTATCAGGTAAGTGCTTAACTGGGAGCTCTCTCTCTTGCTCTTGCTCTCTCTCTCTCTCTCACACACACACACACACACACACACACTCTCTCTAATGCACTTCAGCCAGTGTAACATAAATCAGACTGTATGGACATATTAAATGTGTCAGTACTTAAAAAAAATTACAGATAGGCAACTATTGCGTACAACGGGCAAATGCAAAAACATACATTGCATATATTGTACCCAAGAAAAATATATATTTTTGGTTCACTTCTATATTTAGAAACTATTGTTTATTTTTCAAGAGAAAAAGTTTCTTGAAAACTTGAGAAGGAGGAAAATGCACTTTGCAATATTCCTAAGGCCAGCCCCGCCCTCCTGTGGACCTTGCTATGCCCACCCTCTTGGGAACGCAGTAAGATTTGTTCCCATCCTTGATGAGCTTCTCTTTCCAGTCGATGATAATTCTAGTCACAGAATGCTGTTGACTTTACTCCTAAAAGCCTCACATGTGTACTTTTCTCTGTATCCCTGTTTACTAGACTCTCACATCCCTTTATATTTGGGTGCGTACAAAAACCTCAAACTGTTCTAGCTTCTCTCCAATTCCAAGTGAACCAGTAACTCTATAAATAGATGGATGAAGGAGGGAATAAATGAAATGTGCATTTATTAAATCAACATGTTGGCTCATGATTCTATATTTACATCCTTTGCCATTTAACCAAAAAAGTTAATATAATTATTGGCTAAAATATATCTGGCACTGTTAGGGGTTGCAGAAAATATATATGATGTGGTTCTCATTATTACTTTTTTTTTTTTTTTAACAGGGTCTGGCTGTCTCACCCAGGCTAGAGGGCAGTGGTGCAATCTTGGCTCACTGCAGCCTTGACCTCCTAGCCTCAAGCAATCCTCTTGCCTCAGCCTCCTTAGTAGCTACGACCATAGGTGTGTGCTACTATGTCCAGCTAACTTTTTGTATTTTTTGTAGAGACAGGGTTTCACCATGTTGCCCAGGCTGGTCTAGAAACTCCTGGGCTCAAGTGATCTTGCCACCTTGGCCTCCCAAAGTGTTGGGATTGCAGGCATATGCTACCACACCCAGCCTATGGGATGGTTCTTGACATCAGGGTGTTTTCAGCCTAGTTAGGAAAGATTAACAAACTTTGACTGATTAGCCAATAGTTAAGTGCTTAAACTACCCAATAAGTGAAACAGACATTAGGTAAGTGTAGGTGTTAAGTATGACGGAACAAAATACATGGGAGGCTATTTCAAAAGGATGAAGTGGCTCCTTGTTGTTCCACATTCCTGCCTCTCCCTGCCACCTAGGACTAGGACTGAGCCCAGTGTGTATCTTAATCAAGAAAAGTGGTTGTAAGAGATAGAAATCCCTTAAGCTCACAGAAGTGAAGAGGAATTTATTCTAAGGATCTGGGGACATCTCGCAAGACCAGAGCAGGAGGTACAGCTGGCCTCATGCAGACAACAGGAAAGCATGTGAAACCAGCACACCTATTGTCTCTCTGTCACCATCTCTCCCTGGAGCAGTGGGACCTCTCACTGCTGCTATACAACTAATTGATTCTGGGCTGTCAGGAGAGCAGGTCAGCTCCCCACAAAGGCAGCTTCTGCTCCTCTGTCTTCATGACCTTTAATTATCTGATGGTGGCTGCCTATTCCCAAGTATGCAGCTGGACTCATCATGGGCTGACCCCAGGCTTCCTTGCAGACAGGGCCACTAAGGCCACAGGGCCTCTGCTGAAGGGCTGTGAGGGGCAGGTGTGTTGGGGACAGGGAGAAAACGATTGGCATCTCCAGTACAGAAGACGGTAAAAGTACATTCAGATTCTATCTCCTGTCTCTGGTTACACAAAGGGAGAATACCTTTGTTTAGCAAAAGGTTTAATTCTTCTCTGTTCTCCAAAGGTAATTTCCCTGGAATTTGGGAAGTAGAAATGTCTGTGATGGATCACATTGCAAGTGGCACGTTCATTTCCAAAGTAAATTAAGTCATCAGACCTGATTAATGGGCCAAAGCTGAAGACTTGTGTTCGTGAAGCTCACCTGACATCCAGAGGTAGTGCGTTGATTTGCCTGGAATCATCCACAGCTCTAGGACAAGCCCCCCACCTTGAAGAGCTGTAATTGCAGATGAGAAGGAGGTGGGGCCTGGCCAGTATGGGAGCAAACTGGGCATTTTTGTGTCATAATGAGCAACCTAACTTGCAGATTTGCAGAATTCTTCTTGCTTTGAGTCAGGCTTGGATCTGACTTAGTTTACTTCCTCACACTGTGGACCCTCCCAATTCTTGGGCGTTCCCACAACCACCATGTGGTGTTATAGCCACTTCCTCCATTTCTGCGCACACAACCCAGAACTGGGTGGAAGGAAACGACTGTGTGGAACTCTGGTGGCTTTCCTGGTGTCCTTTCCAGAGCTTCAGCCACTCTCTGTTTGCACATGCCTGGGGAAGGCCAAACCTCAGCGTGTGTTGGATCCCACCCCTTCCCTACATCTGCTTTAGCGTTTAGCATCCCTCTTCCTGAGTTACGTTGTTCATCTTGATGTGGCTGAAAGAGCACAGAGACTGACAAACTAATCCTAGCTCTGCCATAAACCAGCTATGTGACTGTGGACAAGTTGCATAAACTCTCTCTGGGCTTCAATTTTCTCCTTAATTAAAGCAAGCCCTTACCAAAAGCAAAAGCTCTAGACCTAGGATTCTGCTCAGTCCCCCCTGAGCTGGCTTTAATTTGTACTTTCCAGAATTCATCCCTTCTGATATTTTCTCCTAACAGCTGCTGAAGCAGTTGAGGTGGGAGGAGGGGCAGGGGGTGGGAGGAGGGGTGGGGGTGGGGGGGGTGGGCTGGAGGTGATATTATGATATTATGATATGCATTCATGAAACATCTATGTTCCTCATCCTCATACTCTTATGACATGTTCCTGTGACATGGGTTTTCTCATCTCCCATTTCACTGATAGTAAATGCTTTGGGAGAGGATAAATGACTTGCCAAGGTGTCATGGCTAGAAACTGATGGAATCAAAGTTTTGAAAGTTTGAACTTCAGCTCAAAATCCAGTCCTCACTTAGAACAACCCACAGCTACTCATGACCGGGCATGGTGTCTCACGCTTGTAATACCAACTCTTTGGATGCCAAAGTGGGTGGATCACCTGAGGTCAGGAGTTCGAGACCAGCCTGGCTAACATGCTGAAACCCCATCTCTACTAAAAATACAAAAATTAGCTGGCCGTGGTGGGCGCCTATAATCCCAGCTACTCAGGAGGCTGAGGCAGGAGAATGACTTGAACCTGGGAGGCAGAGGCTGCAGTGAGCCGAGATGGCACCGTTGCTCTCCAGGCTGGGTGACAGAGTGAGACTCTGTTCCAAAAAAAAAAAGAGCAACACAGTTACTTGCTGTATGCCAAATAAACGCCAGGCCCTCAAGGTTTCTGTGGCCTCTTCAGGAGGCTGGGCAATGATCCTTGTAACATTCAGCCATGGTTTGAAGTTCTCACTGCTACTGTAATAAAGTGGGTGAGGACAGGAGGATGAGGAAGGGAGGAGTGCACATAAGAAACCCAACGTTGACACCACAAAGATTCAGGGCAGGACATTCTGTCCTTAGTCCCCACCAGTGCCATTCGGGCAAAGGCTGTCGGTCACAGTGGGTGGAGGTACCCTGTGATCAACCCAACTATGTACTTCAGATTGGGATTAAGATGCATAAAACTCCCAAGGTGCTTCATTCCCATTGGCTGCTCTGCTGAAAAGGATCCAAACCACTACATCTGCAGGACTTTAAGCCTTGGGGAGACCTGCCACCTACCGTAGGCTTGGGTTCCTTGCTACTCTCGTTACTGTGGTTGTATAACTTATCACCCAAAATGTAGTGGCATAAAACAACCATTGATTATGCTCATGGATTCTGTGGGTCAGGAATTATGCACAGGGCTCCAGGGATGGCTTGTCTGGGGCCTCAGCTGGAAGACTGGAAGGCTGAGGACTGGAATCACACATGAAGGCTCACTCACTCAGATATCTGGCACCATGACTGGCATTGGGGAGAGAATAAGCACTCCTCTACCCCTGTGGGATCTTTGGCTGGATCTAATAAACTGACATAGGATAGATTAATAGGAGCAAAGCATATATGTTTTGATAATTTTTGCATGTATATACTTACTGTCTTCACAAGAGAGTAGAGACCCAGAGAAATGGCCAAAGTAGAATGCTCGTCTGACTTTTAGACAAAGAAATGATACGTTTATGAAAAAATAAAAAGACAAAGGGGTATGGGTTAGTGGCAGGAAACTGAGCGGTAGCCACTAGGAGTGACATGAGGGTGAAGGGTGTAAAACTAATGGCAGACAAGGGTTTCTTTAGTAAGCTTATTTGTACAGATTTATTGATTCCCAGTCTTTGGTGAGAAGGGTGTTCCCGCCTGGTACGGTGGGGTGGGGATAGTACCTTTCTCATGGAAAATTATATGTCCTGCTTTAGGTTTAAAAAAAGGGGGTTCCACAGGATGCAGTGGCTCATGCCTGTAATCCCAACACTTTGGGAAGCCAAGGCAAGCAGATCACGAGGTCAGGAGTTTGAGACCAACCTGATCAACATAAACGTCATCTCTACTAAAAATACAAAAGTTAGCCAGGCATGGTGGCGAGCACCTGTAATCTCAGCTACTTGGGAGGCTGAGGCAGAAGTATCGTTTGAACCTGGGGGGCAGAGTTGCAGTGAGCCGAGATTGTGCCACTGCACCTATTTAGCCTGGGTAACAGAGCAAGACTCAGTCTCAAAAAAAAAAAAAAAAAAAGCAGTGGGGAGGCACATCTGTTATTTTTCAACTGCCTTCAGCTCAAAATAATTCTTATTCTGAACTGGCATATTTTGGGGTGGCGTGTTCTTAGCTCCTTCACTAGGAAGACTCAAATGCTGCGGCTCCTTGGGCATCTTTTTCTTTCCGGCGTGGTGGCTTTGGGGTAGCTGGACTCCTCCCAAGATACGTCAGGACTCCCAAGGCACATGTCCCTGTACAGCCAGACCCATGTGGAAGCCAGAACACCTTTCTGACCCAGTCTCAGAAGTCATGTAGCATCTGTTCCTCCACATTCTATTCTTCACACACTCACAAGGTTGACGGAAAAGTGGCAAGGTGCAACAAGAGCAGATCGGACCAAAAACACTGCTGTGGCAGGTTTTGAAAACTAGGATCTACTGTACTTAAGATCAAGATGTTTTGGAATCTGGCCTAGAGCTCTGGAAGGGTAATTCTTGGTCATCTTAGTCTTGATGAATGTCTAAAATTTCATCTTGTACCAGACTAACCTTGGAAATGCAAGTTTTTGGCTCTGCATCTCGCTGGTAGTCTCTAGACAGCCCTGGTGGTTCCAGCCCTTCATACATATACACCCTTACCCGCCCCTACACACATCCCCAAACATGGCAGCCCAAGTCATCTCAGAGCCTGCTGGTTCTCGTTCCTTAGTATCTCTCACACCCCTTTCCTTCCCATTACCATATGTGCCACCTGAGTTCCTGTGTTCAAGTCACTTGTGGCTTGCTGTCAGCAGCAAAGACTGCTAACTGTCTCTAATAACCATTTTCTCCTTTTTTCCATAGTAATAAATGTCTCATTTTTAACTGGGTATAGAATCCCCCTCGAGAATAAAGGTTACATTTTCCAGCCTCCCTTGCCAATAATAGTGATTCTGACACTGGGTTCTGACTAATGACATGCATGTTCAGTGGTCCTACCATTGGGAGCTGGGGTCTTTGCCAACCCCTGAATATAGGCACTGTGATTACTTGGCCAAATGTGATGCTCTGCCCACTTTGGGATCTAAGTGTTAAGAAATGGGCAACTTCTGCTTCCTACTTCTTGAAGTTCTCCTCTTAGCACCCAGCCACTATGCTGTGAGGAAGTGGGGCAGCCTTATAGAGCAGCTGCCCAGACATATTTCCAACCACAGCCTCGTGAGGTCCCAGGTGACAGCCAGCATTCACCATCAGGTGTGCAAGTAGTCAAGCCTGTAGGTGATTCCAGATGCCAGTTTTCTGGTCGAGTCCCCAGCAGCCTTTGGGCCACTTAAGCTGATGCCATAGGGAGCAGAGATGAGTTGCTCCCACCATGCCCTGCCTACATTGTAGATTCATGAGAAAAATGATTGTTATCATTTTCAGCTTCTGAAGGCGGGTGGTCTACTGTATAGCCATTGGTAACAGGATAATGCTAAGTGGATGGGGGCCACCTTTCCTGTACTGGACTGCTGACTTCTGAGCTACTCCCTATCTCTTAAGTAAAGAATAAAAATCTATTTTGTTTAAACTGCTATTTTGGCGGTCGCTTACAGCTGAACTGAGTCTACCAGATGCACTACAATAATCTTTTACCTGCTTTTCCTGTGTCTAGTCTTGTTCAGTCCCAAGCCTACTGCCACACTAATCTTCCTGAAATGTGGCTTTTCAGAATCTCCCTGATGTGTCTTCTGTGGGGTACCCCACTTCTAAAGGAATTTAATCCAAATTCCTTAGCCTGACACCCCACAGCCCTCGTGATCCCAGCTCTACCTACCTCTTTATCTTCATCTCTACTACTTCTTGTATTCTGATTTCTCAAATCATGATATTTGTACCTCTGTCAGCATGGGCAGTGTATCAGGGGATACTCAAAGCCCCAGGAAAAAGCAAACTGCCTCTTCCCAGAGTATGTAATTTGAGGCCAGGTGCAGTGGCTCACGACTGTAATCCCATCTACTCCAGAGGTTTGTTACAGGAAAGGGTCCCAAACCAGATCCCAAGGGAGGGTTCTTGGATCTCACGCAAGAAAGAATTGAGGGCGAGTCAGAAGAGCAAAGTAAAAGCAAGTTTATCAAGAGAGTAAAGTAGTGAAAGGACAGCTACTCCATAGACAGAGTAGGACATTCCCGAAAGTAAGGAGGAACGCGTCCACCCTAGTTACAATGCCTGTATATATGGGAAGATGTGCTCTGCTACAAGGGTTTGTGATAAAGGATTAATTTTCTTAATTACTATATTTTGCAAGAATTGATATTATCTTTAAAGGGAAATTTGGAATGTCTTTGTTCTCAAGGTATCGGGATATTAGGACACTCCCAAGTCTGGGTGTGTTTAGTAAACATTATTAACCATAAACATTGGGAAGCTAGGAATACCTCTAGCCTCCCGATGGGAGGCTATTTCTGTGAATCAGCCCAGCAAGTCCCAGCCTCATTTTCCTAGCCCTTACTCAAAATGGAGTTACTCTGGTTCAAAGGCCACTGACAGGCTGAGACAGAAGAATTGCTTGAACCCGGGAGGCGGAGGTTGCAGTGAGCTGAGATCGTGCCACTGCACTCCAGCCTGGATGACAAAGTGATACTCTGTCTCAAAAAAAAAAAAAAAAAATATATATATATATATATACACACACACACACACACACACACACACACACACATACATCCCCACACAAAATTTGGAGAAGAAAGTGTTTAAATATTTTTATGGCAATTTAAATATTTTTATGAATTAACATAAGCACCAATATATTATGAAATAGAATGCAACATTTATATATGTGTCTCAGATAAAATATGAGGCCATTCCTTGCCGGTTGAATATCAATTTGAGCTATACCTGAGGTTGCAGGTCACTACACCTCTGGTATTTGGCATACTTTGGTATAAAATTTGAGAAGCATGCATTTATTGCTTAGAATGCATTTGACTGTGTGGTGATTATGAGTCAAGAGTAACTTAAACAGCAAGAAGTAAGGAGTTAGGCAGTTAATTGCCATTGATTCGGGTGTCCCGTGACATCAGAGCCAGTGATGGTGGGACTCTCTCAGCCCTTTATTTATGCCTGTTTACCGATTATTCCCTTGGCCATTTTTTTTCCTGCTGTCACAAAATGGCTGCTTACAGCTGCAGACATCAAGTCTATGTTCCAAGCAGTTAAAACACAGAAAAGGATAGAGCATTGCTAGCCCCATATTCCATTTATATTAGACAAAGTACAAGACTTTTCCAAGGCCCCAGGAGAACTCCACTTAGTTCTCAATGGCCAGAACAGTGATGTGGTCACCTCTAGGTGAAAAGAAGGCTGACACCAGGAGTAAATCAATCATTTAGGGCTGAGTAGGTGGCCTCACCAATTAAAAAGAAAAAAAAAAATCAGAGTTCTGTTAACAAGAGGAAGGGGACTAGATCTTGGGGAAGCACCAACAGTGATTGCAACAGTATCCTTCCCTTCAGCCAGATTTGTTTTCTGGTTGATCATAGAACTGATACATGGTAGGAGGTGCCACAAACAATTCACTGTCATTTGTAGGGGAGCAGAAAGGGCCATTGTGCAGCACACACAGTCTCCCCCACAACCCCTGCACCTTCAGCCACCCCAACACACATGCAGTCTTCATGGCGTACCTCTAGCTGGCTGAGACCATACATAATCACGAGCCCAGGGAAAAGCCCTACCCTTCCAGGCACAGAACCCAGCCCAGGGAGTGGCAGAAAGAATTCTCCATCCAGGTGGGAAATACCTTTCCATTCACACCAAGAGAAAAAGGGAAATTCTTGCAAGGGCGTTTCCCAAGGACACTACTTCCCAAGTATTTGGAAAATGTGAAAAATCTCAACTCAGTTCAATCCATCAGTCCTCAATGAGCCCCTATTTGTGGAGTACGGTTTTCTTGGGATCTCTGTATTGAAACTGGAATGAAGACTTCAGAGAGCAATTCTTACCGCACTCCAGTCTCTAGACAGTTGTGTCCAGAGCAGGTAAAGATCCCTTGAAGATAGCAAAAGCACTGCCAAGCATCTTAGAATTAGAACAGGCTTTATTCTTCCTACAAGCACTTCTTTAGAAGATCCATGGACTGTAGAAGAAAAAACCCAACAAGCCTGGAAGGCTTTCAGCCTCATCACTTACAGAACAGACAGCCTCGCCGCTGCTCCTTTCCCTTCCCAAGAGACTGGGAGGGGCGCCCTGGCTCCTTTCCCCGTGTGCCCATGTCTGCCCTTTTGCGTAGAGGAAGTCACAAATGGGGCCAAGGAAAGAAAACAGAAAACTGAACTTGAGAAAAAAAAAAAAAACACAGGAGGCCTCCTCCAACCCAGAAATCATAAAGGGACAGCAGAAAGGGACTGAGGGGTGCAAGGCCTATAAGGCATAGGGTATGTTTCCATGGTCCTCTGCCAGCATTACATTTCTGACTCATTTCTTAACACTTGGCAAGAGGCTTGAGTGTTTAATACTTCTTTTGTGGCTGGAGAACTGGAAGCATTACATCTGTAAAGAACAATGGATTTTAACCTTTTTGTGCTATAATCTCTTTCATTTAAAAATACTTAAAGCCTTACTGAATAGCTCTTTTAAAGTTTTTAACTGTTCTATGTCACCTAACCAACCAGGTTTCCAGAAGAGCCAAGACTCCCTTTAAATCCTTAATATTAGAAATCCTTTAATTTAATGCTTGTAGGAGCTGTAGGGGATCAGTCTTTGTGTGTTCTGATACTCTTTTGCTGGTGGTGACAAGTTACTTGATCTTTGCTGAAGCTAACTCCATAACTGTGCTAGGCTCTCTGGAGGAAACAAAGGAAGTCTATGAGAGAGATTATGAGCCATATGCTTAATTGCATAGAATATAAGCTCATGCTAATTATTGGGTTACATGTCTTAGGCCTATTTAAGATTGATTAAATACATGATGTTAAGCATTCAATGGATACTGTGCACTTATGGAATGATGGTGCAGACCTAGGCACATATGGAAAACCGTGTTTGCCTCCTGGGGTTGCCTTAACAAAGTATTTGCCACAAACTTAAGGCAGCTGAAAACAACACATATACATACTGGTAGAGTTTTGGAGGCTAAAAGTCTAAAATTAAGTAGCCAACAGGGCCACGCTACCTCTGAAGGCTCTAGGGGAGGGTCCTCCTTGGCTCTGCCCACCTTCTGGTGTTGCCAGCAATCCTTAGTGTCTCTTGCCTTGTAGATGTGTGACTCTAATGTTCATCTTCCTCATCACATGGCACTCTTCCAGTGCGTCTGTGTCCACATTCCCCTCTTCTTATAAGGACACCAGTCATTAGATTAGGGCCCATCCTATTCCAGTACACCCTCATCTTAACGCTTTCATCGGCAAAGGCCCTGTTTTTAAGTAAAGCCACATTTACAGGTACTGAGGGTTAGGACTTGGATATATTTCTGCGGGGAGACACAACTCAACCCAATATACTGTTATATATACATATGAAGATTGTCAGAGTTTTAAAACACAGCTGAAAGTTCTTTGGCACTCCTCTCTTAGAGAGTGGGGTCTTGCCCCCTCCCCACGAATCTGGGTGGGCTTGCTACCACTTTGACCAAGGTAGTATGAGAGAAGTGACATTATATGTCTTCCAAGCCTAGGGCTACCCAACTTCTACCTTATTCACTAGGTAGAACACTCACTCTTAGAGCCTTCAGCCACCATATAAGAAGTCCTACTGTCCTGAGGCCACCACATTGTAAGTCCAAGCCACGTGGAGATATTACATGCAGGCACACTAGTCAACAATCCCAATGAGCTCAGAATTCCAATGTACTCAACCCAGGTGCCAGCCATGAAAGTGAATAAATAAGTCTTCAGAAGTTTCCAGATCCTAGATGCTCCAGTCATCCCTGGCCATTTGAGTTTTCCCAGATGACATCACAGGAAAGTCACTGTGCCCTGTCGAACTTCTCAACCAGGAAAAAACTAAAGCAATTTTTATTTGGAAAAAATATGTGGCTGGGCACAGTGGCTCACGCCTGTAATGCCAGCACTTTGGGAGGCTAAGGTGGGCAGATCACCTGAGGTCAGGAGTTCGAGACCAGCCAACATGGCGAAACTCCTTCTCTACTAAAAATGCAAAAATTAGTTGGGTGTGGTGATGTGCACGTGTAATCCCAGCTACTCAGGAAGCTGAGGCAGGAGAATGGTTTGAACCCAGAAGGTAGACATTGCGGTGAGCTGAGATTGTGCCACTGCACTTCAGCCTAGGAGACAGAGAAAGACCCTGTCTCAAAAAAAAAAAAAGTACCACTGAAATATAGTGCTTGTGCTTCCAGTTGCAAGAACTACAGCACTCCTAAAAGTAGTTGAGTCTTCTCTGTCCTGCAACCGTAATCAAGGCACAAATGATTCTGCAATTAAAGCTCATTTTAGCAAAATAAGTCCACTAGGGCTCAGAGGGCTGAGTCTATTATCTTTAGAGTTGGGTCACATGGAAGCAGCAGTGACTGAAAAGGAGGTTCGGGCACTTTCTCTGGCACTGTCTTTAGGTGGCCAGGCCAGAGCTCGAAGTGGGGGAGGACAGTGGTTGTGCAGCAGTCTGGGGAGGGGAGATGGTGGAAAGAGCAACGAGTCAAATAGGGGTGTCCACTGAGGGCCTGGAATGTGGGGACCAGGGTGCTGTTGCATCCTTGCCAGGCAGGGATCAGAACGTCTATGCATCCCTACAGCTTGGCAAAGGAGTGCGCATCCGAACCATAGATTTGGGCCTGTGGACTGCCAATGTTGTTTCTACCACTGCTAGCGAAGTTCCTACCATAAAGTGTGTCACTAGAGCACATCCTTACATCCTTTTCCTTCAGAGACATAGTATTCAAAGGTTAGCAACACATTCTGCCAAGAGCACAGACACAAATCTTGGCATGACAAATGAGGTCTTTGCTCTCTTGAATGGTCACACTATAGAAACCAAGGGAAAGTGGGGAGAAGCAAGAGGCCACAACTGAAAAGAACAGACCTTGTGACTTGCACACACACAAAAGAAGTGTCTGAATAGAGCCAAGGGTGAGTTAAGCATGATATGCATGGTTTCTAAGGAAACTTTAAAAGCAAATAGTGCATCAGTGAGGAAGACACTCATTAAATTGAATAGAAGTTCCCAAACCCAGAAATCAACGCTTTCCCGTCCAGCAGCAGTTTCTCACTCCTACAGAACATTCCAAATCAGGAGGCCCACGCACAATCAGCACCAGTGAACTCTGGAGGTGGAGGGAGTCCCCAGAGACCAAGCAAGTAGCACGTGCCAGCACGCTCTGGGCAACACTGGGCCAAGGTAAGGTGCCTTCCGAGTATCCTCCAGGGTGCCATCACTATACTTACATCCCATGGCCACTTCTGCTAAACTTGTCATCTTGTCTTGTAACCAACCTGCTCATCAGCAGACACTTGGGTGCTTCAAGTTAATGACTTAGGTGGTTCTAGATTGTACAAGGGGAATAAGGCGTGCAGTGAAAATCATGCATTTCCTTCCAGCTCCCTCCTCTTGTTCTTCCTGCTGCATCACCCTGAAGTTTTGTCCTTACAAAGGACAAAATGAAACATCTTGGATTCCCAGGCCCCAAACCTTCCAACTTTAGAATTTCTACAATACCCATGGGTTATTTCAGGTCTCCTTCTTCCTTTTGTTCCCCACAATCCCCACCTTGGGTGCAGCAGGTCCCCCCTTCTGATTGGCCTTTGCTGTGGATACAGCTTGCATAGGATCCTTCATGCTCCACCCCTCACCAACCTTTCCTGGGCCAGAAAAAGCCCACTGTCACTCATTTGCCTTTGTCCACACACACAATTCCTGAGGACCATGACATACTGGGGACTTCATCCTCCCGTCTCCACACACACATACACACACACACACACACACGTACACACACACACATACACACACACAGACACACACAGACACATCTATGCCTCTGCTCCAAATGGCTATATTTAACCTTAATGACAAAGTTATCTTTGCTCCCAAGCTAGCAAAATTTGATTGTAATAACACAAATTTGATAAGCCAAGGAGAGTGGGGGTGGGGAAGGGAACATTCTCAAACCCTAGAAAAGAAGAGTACTAAGAGAAGCAAAATTTAGCCAAATCCACTTAAGTGCTGACAGGGAAGGCGAGACCCAACCAATGAACTTCAGTGATTTCTGGCCATGAGGCCCAATGGTGAGACTTTCTCTGAAGTCGGGATGGGGAGTCATAATGAACTTAGACTATTTCCAGTTCTGTTGGCAAGTCCAGTTGTGCTGGAGAAGCACAGCTTTCCACCAATTCCTTCACAGTAATTTCTTTCCTTCCTTCATAGTAATGAATTCTTTCCTTCCTTCACAGTAATGAGTCCCTAGCTGGGGGACCTGGGGTGATGCCTCTGTTTTCAGGCATCCCTACAGTTAGGTGTGGCCCTATGCCTAGGTTCCCAATGGAAGGTGAGAGGCAATTTCCCACTTCTGGCCTCACCCTTAAAACAATGCACATATACATGAACCTGGGACAGGCGGAAGGAACCTTGGATTCCCAAGTGACTGTGTGGAGCAGAGGAGTCCCTGAAGCTACGTGAAGAATAATTAAACTTCCATAAGTCACTATATCATGAGATCTCTTTGTTAGGGGAAAAATCTAAGCTTCTGTGACAAGGGCTCTAATGTCTATTGCATCCAGCCAGCTGTATATATTTTGTCCACACCAGCTGAAGTAGAAGCAGTGGAGAGATGCCCTGTACTGGCTGGCATTTAATCATTAAATGCTTTAAGTTCATCATCTCATTTACTCCACACAACATCTTAGGAGATAATATCCTACCTTTCTTGTTGAGAAAACTGAGATTCAGAGAGGTTCAACAACTTGTCCATTCTATACCATAGTAACTGACAGTCAGGATTTGAACTCAGGCTGTTCATATTGGATACCAAAGTCTGTGCTCTTAACCTCATCTTTCTGAAAATTAGCCTGGTGAAAGAGAATTTGAGGGCAGAGCAAACCATTTCAGTCTATGTGGCTGTTATTTATTTGTTCTGATTGTAGCCATTGGACCACCTGAGTTTGGTTAATAAGACCGCATCCAGGTTTCCGACTCACTAGGCTGAAGGTCAGGATATGGACACAGCTGACTGACTCGGGTGGGGAAGGACTCTGGTGAGCACCCTCAAAAGACAATCTGCCAGGCTTTTCTCAGGCAACAGACACCCTTGTGCATCTCCAGGTATGGCCCATAGAAATGCAGTGGGTTCTTTTCCCTAAATGGGAACATGTTCATTGGTTAATTTTTGTAATAAACGTGCAGCTCATTTGATGAGCAAAATCTCAAACAGACTTGAATTGTATAAGGTTGAAAGTACAAATTTACCCCGCACCCCATCTATCCCCAGCTTTTCAACCTTCTCATTCCACTGCTGACAAATTCAAGTCCCTACTGATAATAGTTTGAAATATGACCTTCTAGGCCTCTTTTAAACAGGTATATAAAGTTTTATTTACACAAAATGATACACTTTTTAAAAGAAGGTAGCAGAACAATATCATGAATACATATATTTATAAATATGAAAATATTTACTGTACTTTTTTTTTGAGACAGGGTCTCACTCTGTCACCCAGGCTGGAGTGCAGTGGTACAATCATGGCTCACGGCAGCCTCAATGACCTGGGCTTAAGTGGTCCTCCCACCTCAGCCTCCCCAGTAACTGGGACTACAGGTGCATGCCACTGTACCCAGTATTTTTTCTTTTGTAGAGACAGGATCTCACTATGTTGACCACGCTGATCTCAAACTCCTGGCCTTAAGCAATTCTCCTGTCTCAGCCTCCCAAAGTGCTGGGATTACAGACGTGATTCTTTCTGCAGGATGGACTCCTAGAAGCAGAATTACTGTAAGTGGGAGGCAGAATAATGGTCCCCCAAATGGGCTCCTATGTCCTAATCCCAGAAACCTGTGAACATTTTATATTATATGGCAAGGGGAAGTTATATTGCATGAAATAGAAGTTGCTCATCTGGTGCCTTTGAAATGAGATTATCATGGATTATCCAGGTAGACCCACCTGTCCTTACAGGTGAAAAAAAAAGGGCACAGGAATCAGTATCCAAGTAATGCTGTGTGAGAAGGACTCAGCCATCGCTGGCTGTGAAAATGGAAGACAGCCATGGGCATGACATGTACATGACAGTACATGAGCAGCCTCAAGAAGCTGCAAAAGGGAAGAAAACAAATTTTACCCTAGACGTCCCTCCCGCACGAATTCGGACCAACACCACCTTTTTATTTTTTTGAGAAGGAGTCTCTGTCGCCCAGGCTGGAGTGCAGTGGCACAATCTCGGCTCACTGCAACCTCTGCCTCCCAGGTTCAAGCAATTCTGCCTCAGCCTCCCGAATAGCTGGGACTACAGGAGCATACCACCACACCCGGCTAACTTTTTGTATTTTTGGTAGAGATGGGGTTTCACCATGTTGGCCAGGGTGGTCTTGAACTCCTGACCTCAGGTGATCCACCCACCTTGGCCTCCCAAAGTGCTGGGATTACAGGCGTGAGCCACTGCACCCAGCCTCACAACATCTTGATTTTTAGCCCAGTGAGACCTATTTTGGACTTCTGGACTCCAAAACTACAAAATAATACATTTATGCTGTCTTAAGCCACCAAGTATGTACTAATCTGTTACAGCAGTAATTGAAAACTGATAAACTTAGTCAAAGAAGTACTCATTTATGCAA
>NC_045437.1:64918080-64923716 GCF_002776525.5 Piliocolobus tephrosceles
TTATTTATTTATTTATTTATTTTGAGATGGAGTTTCTTTTTGTTTTGCCCAGGCTGGAGTGCAACGGTGCAGTCTCGGCTCACTGCAACCTCCGCCTCCAGGTTCAAGCTATTCTCCTGCCTCAGTCTCCCAAGTAGCTGGGATTACAGGCGCCCACCATCACACCTGGCTAATTTTTTTGAATTTTTAGTAGAGATGGGGTTTCACCATGTTGGCCAGGCTGGTCTTCAACTCCTGACCTCAAGTGATCCTCCTGCCTCAGCCTCCTAAAGTGCTGGGATTACAGGCATGAGTCACTATGCTCAGCCTTGATTTTAAAATTTGCAAAATGTTTACAAGGAAATGTTAAATTGAAAAAGAAATGTATAAACCTTTATCTGACTCCAATTATAAAAATTATATACATATATAATTATATACAACATATTATATATGAGTAATGTATATGTTATATTAGTTATGGTTCAGCTATAGAAAAGAGCTCCCCTCAAGCTATTTCAAATAGAAGAAGAAATATAAAGAATCAGATCCATACAAAATCATGGAGAAAACTGTAGGAGTGGGTTCTCCAGGGGCCTCTTTAGAGGTCAAATCAGACTGCCAGGGTCACAACTACCTGTACCTGGACCAGAAAGGTGAAGCATCAGGTGGGGCCACTAGACTGAAAACATACAGTCATGTGTCATTTCACAACAGGAACACGTTGAGAAATGCCTCATTAGTCAGTTTCATCATTGTGTGACCATCGCAGCACACACTTACACAAACTACAACAGTATAGTCTACTGCACACCTCGGCTATATGGTGCAGCCTAGTGCTGCTAGGCTACAAACCTGTGCAGCGTGTCACTGTACTGAATACTGCAGGCAACTGTAACACAATGGTATTTGTATATATGAACATAGAAAAGGTAGTGTAAAAAGATAGTATAAAAGATAAAAAATGGTACACCTGTGTAGGGCACTTACCATGAACAGAGCTTGCAGGACTGCAGGCTGGTCTGGATGAGTCAGTGAGTGAATGGTAAGTGAATATAAAGACCTAGAACATTACTATACACCATGGTAGACTTTATAAACACTGGACGCTTAGGCTACACTAAACTTATTTAAAAATTTTTTCTTTCCTCAGTAATAAACTAAACTTAGTTTACTGTAACTTTTTAAATTTATTTAAACTTTTTAACTTTTTGAATCTTGTAATAACACTAAGCTTAAAACACAGATTGTATAACTGTCCACAAATATTTTCCTTTTTAATATTCTTATTCTATATGCTTTTTTCTGTGTTTAAAATTTTTATGTATTTACTTTTTAAATAGTTTTATTAAAAACCAAGACACAAACACACATTAGCCTAGGCCTACACAGGTTCAGGATCATCAATATCCCTGTCTTCCACCTCCACATCTTGCCCTACTGGAAGGTTCTCAGGGACAATGACATGCATGGAGCTGTCATCTCCTGTGATAACAATGCCTTCTTCTGGATACCTCCTGAAGGACCTGCATGAAGCTGTTTTACAGTTAACTTTTCTTTTCATAAGTAGGAGTATACTCTAAAATAACCATAAAAAGTATAGTACAGTAAATACATAAACCTGTAAACATAGTCATTTATTAAGATGATAAAGTACTAGGTACTGTACATAGTTGTGTTGTGCTTTCATATGACAGGCAGTGCAGTAGGTTTGTTTACACCAGTATCACCATAAACACAGTAGAAATGCATTATGTTACATTACCACGGCTATGATGTCACTAAGCTATAGAAATTTGGCTGAGACGGGCAGATCACGAGGTCAGGAGATCGAGACCATCCTGGCTAACCCAGTGAAACCCCGTCTCTACTAAAAAAATACAAAAAACTAGCTGGGCGAGGTGGCGGGTGCCTATAGTCCCAGCTACTCGGGAGGATGAGGCAGGAGAATGGCGTAAACCCGGGAGGTGGAGCTTGCAGTGAGCTGAGATCCGGCCACTGCACCCCAGCCTGGGCGACAGAGCGAAACTCCGTCTCAAAAAAAAAAAAAAAAAAAGGAAATTTGGGGGCTCCATTACAGTCTTATTGACCACGAACCTACATGGGGTCTGTCGTTGGCCAAAACATTGTTATTTGGTGCATAACTGTGCATTAAAAAGGTGATAGAGGTGAGATGGTCCCTTTTCTCTTATATTTAAATATAAGGAATATTTAAATCTAAGCACCACATTTTTCTGCCTTCATATTTTTAATATTTTTAGAAGAAACCCAGAATCCATCATCATTAAGAAAAGGTTCTGAAGACTTAAATCCAGCACAACCGTCCCCTACCTTAGCCCTCTGGCAAGTCACCTCCCTCTTGGTGTCCAAATACCTTCATCAGTAACATGGGGTGATTTTGTGCCCGCCCCCAAAGAGCTGTCTGAGGATTGAAAGAACTAATGGAGGCCATGCACTTAGCAGGGAATCCCACTAAGTAAAATGACTCAATAAGTGGTAGTGAGTGTTCTTAGAATACTTTACTATACATACCAAGTATTACTTATCATATATTAATTTTATCATCAGAAAAAAACCTCATTATAGAAAAATCCAAGCTGGATGTTAATCTTCCTCAGAAAGTAAAATAATCATAGCCTGATGAAAAAATATCAAACTTTTAATACCTGTTGCCTTGCATCAGGTTCTGCCCATTGTATATCTGCTTCCTGTTGATAAGAGGAATAATAAAGACATACAAGCTCTATTTAAAACTAGAGAGTCAAAAGGCCCTGCGTATGTTCATTCTCAAGGCCATTATTTCTACACAACAAACATCACCCTCAGTCTGTTGCATACATAATGTATATTTCAGCATCTATCAATGAATGAACAAAATGGCACCCCAAATGTTTTGGGAGATGAAGAGGAGCATTTATGATAATAAAAGGGGGCAGGCCAGGCGTGGTGGTTCATACCTGCAATCCCAGCACTTTGGGAGGCCAAGGAGAGAGGATCACTTGAGGCCAGGAGTTTTAGACCAGCCTGACTAACATGGAGAAACCCTGTCTCTACAAAAACAAAACAAAACAAAACAAAATTAGCTGGGCATGCCGGTGTGTGCCTCTAATCCCAGCTACTTGGGAGGTTGAGGTGAAAGGACCTCTTGAACTCGGGAGGTTGAAGCTGCAGTAAGCCATGATTGCACCATTGCACCCCAGACTAGGTTACAGAGTGAGACCCTGTGGAAATAAAAATTTAAAAAAATAAAAGGAGGCCAGGCACAGTGCCTCACGCCTGTAATCCCAGGACTTTGGGAGGCCGAGGCGGGTGGATCACCTGAGATTGGGAGTTTGAGACCAGCCTGACCAACATGGAGAAACCCCGTCTCTACTAAAAATACAAAATTAGCTGGGCGTGGTGGCACATGCCTGTAATCCCAGCTACTTGGGAGACTGAGGCAGGAGAATCGCTTAAACCCAGGAGGCAGAGGTGGCGGTGAGCCGAGATCACACCACTGCCCTCCAGCCTGGGCAATCAGAGCAAAACTCCATCTCAAACAAATAAATAAATAAATAAACAAATGGACACAGAATAGACATTTGACTATGATTTGACCGTAGAGCTATGTAAATACAGACATTTATAACTGATCAAATGTAACATCTTAGATGTCACCCCTTTGGTGGTGGCTACTCAATTTCCAGCCTGGTTCCCTCAAGAGGAACATAGATTTGGGTGCCACTCTCTCTCCTTGTGGGGCCGGAAGCCTGAAGGATCTGCTTGATGGTTCCAAGCACTTTCGCAGACATGATTGTCACTCGGTGCCATGGCCTCCCCTTGGCCGTGCTGGATTCTGTTGCCAAAATAGGAATATAAGTCCAGTGCTCTTTTCAGGGTCCCACATTGCATGGGACATCTTTCAAAGTGCCACACAAAGTGATTTAGTTCATGATAGCCATTATTTTATTTTATTTTTAACTTTAATTTAGCTTTCATTTTAAGTTCAGGGATACACGTGCAGGTTTGTTACACAGGTAAACTTGTGTCATGGGGGTTTGTTATACAGACTGTTTCATCACTCAGGTATTAAGCCTAGTACCCATTAGTTATTTTCCCTGACCCTCTCCCTCCTCCCACCCTCCAACCTTCAATAGGCTCCACTGTGTGTTGTTCCCCTGTGTGTGTCTGTATGTTCTCACCATTTAGCTCCCACTTGTAAGTGAGAACATGTGGTCTTTGGTTTTCTGTTCCTACATTAATTTGCTAAGGATAATGGCCTCCAGCTCCAACCATGTTCCTGTAAATGACATGATGTCATTTTTTATGGCTGCATAGTATTCCATGGTGTGTATGTACAACATTTTCTTTATACAGTCCACCATTGATGGGCATTGAAGTTGATTCCATGTCTTTGCTATTGTGAATAGTGCTGCAGTGAGCATATGCATGCATGTGTCTTTATGATAGAATGATTTATATTCCTTTGGGTATGTACCCCATAATAGGATTGCTGGGTCAAGTGGTATTTCTGTTTTTAGGTCTTTGAGGAATCACCACACTGTCTTTCACAATGGCTGAACTAATTTACATTCCCACTGACAGTGTAAATTAGTTTTCATTGTGGTTTTGATTTGCATTTCTCTAGTGATCAGTGATAACGAGCTTTTTTTCATATGCTTGTTGGCTGCACGTATGCCTTCTTTGGAAAAGTGTCTGTTCATGTCCTTTGCCTATTTTTTCATGGGGTTATTTTTTTTTCTTGTAAATTTGTTTAAGTTCCTTATAGATGCTGGATATAAGACCTTTGTCAGATATATAGTTTGCAAACATTTTCTCCCTTTCTGTAGACTGTCTGTTCACTCTGTTGATTGTTTCTTTTGCTGTATAGAAGCTCTTTAGCTTAATTAGATCCCATTTGTCAATTTTTGCTTTTCTTGCATTTGGTGTCGGTCATGAAATCTTTCCTCATTCCTATGTCCAGAATGGTATTGCCTAGGTTGTCTTCCAGGGTTTTTAGAGTTTTGAGTTTTACATTTAAGTCTTTAGTCCATCTTGAGTTGATTATATAGTGTAAGGAAAGGGTCCAGTTTCAATCTTCTGCATATGGCTAGCCAGTTATCCCAGCACCATTTATTGAATAGGGAGTCTTTTCCCCATTGCTTGTTTTTGTCAGCTTTGTTGATAATCAGATGGTTGTAGGTGTACAGCCTTATGTCTGGGTTCTCTATTCTATTCCATTGGTCTACATATTTGTTTTTATAGCAGTACTATGCTGTTTTGCTTACTGTAGCCCTCTAGTGTAATTTGAAGTTGGGTAGCATGATGCCTCCAGCTTTGTTCTTTTTGGTTAGAATTGCCTTGGCTCTTTGGGCTTGTTTTTGGTTCCATATGAATTTTAAAATAGTTTTATCTAGTTCTGTGAAGAATGTCTTTGATAGTTGAATAGGAATAGCATTGAATCTACAAATTGCTTTGGGCACTATGGCTATTTTAATGATGTTGATTCATCCTATCTATGAGTATGGAATGTTTTTCCATTTGTTTGTGTCATCTCTAATTTCTTTTCATGGTGTTTTACAGTTCTCCTTGTAGAGATCTTTCACCTTCCTGGTTAGCTGTATTCCTAGGTTTTTTTTTTTTTTTTTTTTTTTTTTTTTTTTTTTTTTTTTTTTTTT
>NC_045437.1:64923726-64941779 GCF_002776525.5 Piliocolobus tephrosceles
TTTTTTTTTTTTTTTTTTTTTTTTTTTTTTTTTTTTTTTTTTTTTTTGTAGCAATTATGAATATACAGTCACTCTTTTAAGTTAGGTTTTAAAACCTCCATAATAGTATGATTTTGGTTTTACTCATTTCAAATCTTCAGTAAGTTTATGAGTTGGAAATACATTCATCAGGACATGGGTACCAGATAAACCACGACTCTCACTGAATTTCGGCATGGCATACGTTATAATTTGTTCCTTTTTTACATCAAACAACCTGTAGTCCCCAAAGAAGGAGAAATCACCCAAGTACATGAACTTTAAGGAGCCTAAGTATAAAACCAAATAGGAAGTGATTTTACTTTTATTCCCAAATTCCATACACACAAGTAAAGGAAGTAAGACTATTAATTTAGTCAGCATTAGAGATAAGGACCAAGCAGGAAATGACTTTTTATATGATATCATCAAGGGTCCATGTCAGAGGAGGAACAGGTGGAGCATTTCCTTTGTCCGATCCCTTACAGACCTTTCCCAGCCCTCTGAATAGTAATGTATAGTCAAGGGCTAATTTAGTAAGTTACCTCAACATGGGTTGTACTGCTCTGCATGACTGTGATTTAGATATCACTCTAATCTTGAAAGAAAGAATGAGAAAAGAATGATGGAATGGAGAGAGGGAGGGAAGGAGGAAAAACTAAAAAGTCCTAATTATTTAGTAAGATAAACTTTATCTGGAGAAGCCAGTAAATGTTTCCAGGAATTTTATATTCTAGCTAAGTAATTGTTCCCTTGCATCATTTCTAATATGGGTATTTCTACTTTAGAAAATATTTAGGGTGACGTTTACAGTGAAAATCCCATGGATCTTACTTATGTACTGGGACACAGAAAAAAGATAAATTGGGCTCAAATCCCAGTTCGTGTGACTCTGGGCAAGTTACAGAGTCTTTTTTACCTGCAAAATAGGTCAATTATACCTACCTCATAGAGTTGTTGGGAGGACTAAACAATACCCGGGGCACAGCACTGTGGTTCACACCTGTAATCCCAGCACTTTGGGAGGCCGAGGCAGGAGGATTGCCTGAGCCCAGGGAGTTCAAGACCAGCCTGGGCAACATGGTGAGGTGCTGTCTCTATTTTAAAAAACAAATAAAAATAAATTTTTAAAAAAGACAATACATGGGAGTGTCCAACACTGTTGGCACTCAATAAATGTTTGCAGTAACTTTCTCCCATGACTGCTTAGAAGATAACTATTTTTTCAAACTTTTTATAAATTATATACAACATAAAATTTATCATCTCAACCATTTTTAAGTGCACAAGTCAGCAATATTAAGTACATTCATGTTGTACAATTGAATTTTTGTCATCTTGCAAAACTGAAACTCTGAAAATCCATACCATTTTAACAACTGCCATTCTCCCTTCCCTCCAGCCTGGGGCAACCACCATTATATTTTCTGTCTCTATGAATTTGACTACTGTAGGCACCTCATATAAGTGGAATCAAACAACATTTGTCTGTTTGTGGTTGGCTTATTTCAGATCATCGATTTTTTAGATTCCTCTTTCAGGCTTGAGAAATTGTTGCAGTCAAACAAAAGTTTTGGCAACTGCATGCTATGTTGCCATATTGTATGATTATCTAACTATTTCGCTAAAAACGTGAAGTTCTCCAAAATAAAAGTGACCCATTGTAACAAGTTAGACCATATAAGTTGCAATGGATGGATTTTACGCAAATCCAGTCAATTCTCCAATTCCCTGTCATGCGTTCTGCACTTGTGTCTTATTCGCCTACCTGCTTTGTAAATTCCCGGAGGTCAGGTGGTGCCTGACATGCATTGGGTGTATGATAAATACTAATGAACTGATTATTAGGTTAAAACATCAGTATATTAGAATACTATTTTATGAATTGCTGGCAATAAAATGTTCATCATAAGGCATTTCCCTTGCCATTGATTCTGTGCTATATCTTTGCTGATCAACTGATGGTCCTCAAAGAAACACCAAATTATTTAAATATTAACCTAAGCAAAACACGGTTTGAAAGATAAAGCAGATGAAAAATGCTGCTTGTGTCCTTTGAAAGGCAAACATGTCCAAGCTTTTGGATCATGGACGATTCAGTGTCCTATCAGCTTCTTAATGTAAATGGACATGCCAGATTTAAAACATTAAAATATTCAAGACAGGTCACAGTGAGGAAAATAAGGCCTGCCACACTGTGCTCGTGGAAATCTAGACTTTACGAGGGCAGCTGAAGTTTTTTGCGCATACCCCCCAATCCTGCAAGTTCATTTCTAGTTATCCTACAAAGATAATTATGCAAGTGTTCAAAGACAGGACTGCAGTAAGCTGGATAATATGCCCCCACCTTCCCCAGCCCCACCCAAAGATGTCCACCTTCTAACGCCCAGAACCTAAGAATATGTGAATAGGCTACGTTCATAGCAGGAGAAAATGAAGGTTGCCATATGGAATTAAGGTTGCTAATCAGCTGACCTTAATATAAGAGTCTCCTAGATTATACCAGGTGGATCCAATGTAATCCCAAGAGTGCTTTAAATGTGGACAAGAATGTTTTGTGTCAGAGTGATTCAATGTGGGAAAGATTCCATGAGACTTTGCTGACTTTAAAGATGGAGGGGAGCCATGAGCCAAGGAATGAAGGCGACTAGAAAAGGCAGGGAAATAGATTCTCCCCTAGAGTCTCCAGAGAGGAATGCAGCCCAGCCGATGCCTTGATTTTTAGCTCAAAAGTCTCTTGTGAATTTCTGACCTCCAGAACTGCAAGGTAATAAATCTGTGTTGTTTTAAGCCACTGAGTTTGTGGCGATTTGTTATAGAAACAATCAGGAACTAACATAATGACTAAGGATGTTCATTGCAGCATCGTCCATAATAAAAAATTAGAAGCAACCTAAACAGCAACTAATAAGAGGCTGATAAGATATTGTGTTAGTACTATGGATGTTGAAGATTTTAGGCTTTCACCAAAGAAATAGCTGCTGGTGGTACCCTCTCCTTCTGCTTTTGGTGAGGGCTGACCAAGCAGTTTAGACTAGAAAGGAGGGAGACTCTAGCAAGGAAACCCCAGTTAATAAATCGTCCTGCTTATAAATGTGTAGCAAGTGTAACACAACACTGAGGCTTTAATAGTTTTTAATACTTTTAAAATACTTTTTAATACTTTAACCCAATCTTAATTTTGAGACAAGGTCTCACTCTGTCGCTCAGGTTGGAGTGCAGTGGTACACTCTTGGCTTACTGCAACCTCCGCCTTCTGGGTTCAAGTGATTCTCCTGCCTCAGTCTCCTGAGTAGCTGGGACTATGGGCATGGGCCACACCACAATGCCCGGCTAATTTTTGTATTGTTTGGTAGAAATGCAGTTTCACTATGTTGGCCAAGCTGGTCTTGAACTCCTGGCCTCAAGTGATATGCCCACCTTGGCTTCCCAAAGTGCTGATATTACAGGCATGAACCACCACACTTGACCTCAATTTCATTCTTACAGTAAATCTTTAGATATGCCAGGCATTAGCCAGGTGCCATGATGTGCATCTATAATCCCAGCGATTTGGGAGGCTGAGGCTTGAGAATCACCTGAGGACAGGAGTTTGAGACCAGCCTGGGCAACATAATGAGATCCCCATCTCAAAAATAAATAAATAAATAAATAAATAAATAAATAAATAAATAAATAAATAAATAAAAAGATATACCAGGTACCATGCTGAACACTGGAAAATGGAGAGAAAAGAAGCCAACTGACTAGTGAAGGAGGAATAAGGAAGGCAGGAGAATTATACAAAGTGCAACAAATGTCAAGGTAGAGGAAAGCATCGGGTACCCTAACCAAGACAGGGTGGGAAGATGGGACGGGGACAGCTGGCAGTAGCAGGTAATGCCTGAACCCCGTCCCAAAGGAAGATTGGGATTCAGCCAAAGACTTGGAAGGCTGAACCAGCAGAGGAGACAGTTTACAAAGGGCTGGCTGGCATGATGTCCAGTGTGGGTGTGTGGCTGTATGGCTGGGGTGGCATGAGAAAGCCAGCAAACTCTGCACAAAGGACTTTTACACAATTATCTTTCTGAAGTTCTCTGAACCTCAGTTTTCCTACCTTGGCAATAAACGAATCATAAAATCTTCCTTTTGGAGGAGGGCTTAAGGAATCTGCCCAGAGTCTCAGGACTAGAAAAAGGAAGACCCCGATATAATCTGGAAATCCCTGCTCTCTATCATTTTCCCCAGGCCACGGCTGCTCCTCAGAAAGTCTCCTTGCCCTTCCCATGCAGGCTGGGGCAACTTCTGTTTTCTTTAAAGCCATGATGCATTAAAGAATGGAAAACATTTTGTGTTCTATTTTAATCACTTAAAATTAACACATCATTGCTTTTAATACATACACACAAAATACAATGAAATATTGTGCTATTCAAAATGGATTATGGACTAAAACTGTATTAATTCATAGTTCATTACAGGCCATGTGTTCTGGTAATGGAACAGAGAATTTAATTCACATAATGAACGTTTTCATGTTTCAGCCCCTTCACTGACTCCCTGTGACTCTCCAAGGCCTCATTTAGAGATGAACCTTTGAGTGCCTTGGTGAATGAGAAGCCTGAACAGCCTGCAGAGCTAGGCCCTGTTTATGTCTACTTGCAGCAAGAAAGCAAAATTGTACATCAGAATCATCTGGGGAGCTTTTAAAACATACTGAAGCCCAAGCCCCCCTTCGCATTCTGATTCAACGGGTCTAAACTGGGGTCCAGGCATGATAATATTTTTAAAAGCTCCCCAGTTGATGCTAAGGTAAAGCCAGGGTCCAAAAATACCACTACCAAAAGTAGGAGAGATGGAGGAAAGAATTCTTTAAAGTTTTATCAGCTCATTTGCAGATATTTGTTTAGAAGACAAACAATGGTAACAATAGATGAACAAATGGAAGCAGAAGAAAGGTTCAATACAAGCCTCGCCAAAGGCAATCTGGTGGTAAAAGAGCAGCAGAGCCCTGGTGAGCAGGCAGAGCATGGAAGCTCCACGGAGGCCCAGCCATGCAGAACAGTGAATCCAGTGTTTGCACATTAGGGCATGGGAAGGAATCCAAAAGAATTGTGAACAGTGTGCTAAAGTTTGCTGATTCAGTTTGCAAATGTCATGTGGCAGCACCCTGACTGGGCAGTTATAAGGTCCCCAGAGTGCATGGAGAGGCAACTACTGGGCCTCAACCCCCACACTGGAGATGCTAGAGCTAATCAGAGGCAGGCCCTATGGGAACCAGGCAGATGTAATTGCACCAAGAGAGACAAGGTTCTCAGGCCATAACCAGGATGGCTGATAATCTACTGCTGACACACAGATGTGTGCACCCAGAAACTTAGAAGGCAGTTTTCTGTCTCTGACCTCAGTCTATTATACCTGGGGACAGCAGTGGGTTTTATTTATAGGTTCCCAAGAACCTATAAAAAAAATTATTCTGAGAGCTAACTCATAGATTATAAGAGTCACTCTAAGGAGAATGTTCCTTGCATCACACCAAGATGATTGTTAATTAAACTAGAAATTATTGATCAAAAGCAGGTGGCTGTTTGCTGTGGACACACAGAATACAGAGGAGGGACCTGTTGCTATGCTTGCCAAGACTGGGGACATGGTGGCCATCAGCTCCCTGACCTGTTCCTGTGTTTGCCAAGCTCTATACTGGAGACATGCTGGCCACCAGGTCCTCAGCCTCCACTGCCACTGGCTTGGTGTGGGCCACCTTGTCCGGTTTATCACAAAGCCTCTGATCTGGTCTCTCTGCTTCTGCCTTTGCCCAAAGTGTCCTTGTCACATGAGGCAGATCATGTTCTTTCCTGCTCAACATCCCCAGGTACCTCACATCTCATTCAGAGAAAAAGCCAACGTCCTCAGAGCAGCCTGTAGGACCCTCTACGACCTGGACCCTTCCCCACTCACCTCTGGGTGCATCTCCTCCTCCCCAGCCCGCATCCCCCATCCCCTCCCACCCTTCTCCCACTCCAGCCATACTGTCCCTGGCTGTGCTCCTGCCTCGGGGCCTTTGCACCAACTGTGGAAGCTCTGGAATGTTCCTCCCATGATCTTCCACATACTTCACTCTCAGTCCTTCAGGTCTTCAGGTTCAGAGGCCTTTCCTGACCACCTCACTTAAAATAACAAATTCTCCTCACACTCCCTCCCTCCTCCCCACTTAGTTTTTTCCCCACAGCACTTACCACCTTCTCCATATCATCTAGTTCACTAATCTATTTCATTATGATTGCCTCATCTACCACTTAGAATGTAAATTTTTGTTGATTTTGACCGAACATAACAAGCATTCAGTAAGTATCTATAGAATGAAGGAACCTATCAGTCCCAGCATCCAGGATGTCTCCACTGTGCCAACGGCTTCATCAAGCTTTTCAAGCAAAATTACTCCAGTGTGTGCTGGCACTGGGGTGACTACCTTTCTCACAGCAACCTTTAGATGATGATGATTTGGTTTCCCACAGGGTCTGTCCAGAGGACAGAATATGCTGGTCTGAAGTCTCGTCTCATTGAAAGTTTTGTATTGAAACAGTCAAAGAACCAGTATGATGATTTATTATTTTTTCATCTTATTAAGGGCTTCAGAATCCAAAAGCTCTGATGGTGGTGAATTCCTTGGTCTTACCCTTTTTAGACCCCTTGGGCCACCCCCTCAGAGGCCAGATTTCCTCATGAGGAGTCTGCCTGAGCCTCTCTCTTCAACTCTGCTAGATGTGTTTAGGGAGAACAAACGGCAGCAACTTGGCAGACGCAGATTTGACAGTCAAAATGCCAGCCGCTCATGAATGTCTCAGAAGGGTGTGATGCATGGTAATGGGTCACGTCGCCGAGGCACAGATTTGAATTCCACAGGCTGGTGGACAGACACGGCACCCACAGCGGAACAAAGCCAGCACTGTGGCTGCTCTCTCCTCCTGGAGCCAAGTCCTCCATTCTCCTGAAACTAGCACAGAGGTCTGTCTTTGTGAAAAGCTGCCCTTCCTAAGAAGGCTGACTGCTGGTGCTGGTGATGCCAACACTGAGCACTAGCATATCGCTATTTTATTTCTTTCATAAAGGGCAATTTAGGATTGTGCACACATAGAGGATCACAAAGGTCTCTGTTCCTAAAACCACAGTTCTGCTGTACTTACTGCTCTGGGCCTGGTGTGCTCCAGGGACCCCAGAGAAAGTGTAAGATGGGATAGGCCTTGTTTTCCAGGAGACCACCACATCGCCACTTAATCAGGGCTTGTATGTTTGCCTGGTAGTCTCAAGTAAATTGGAAAAGAATTAAGATCACAAGCTGTGGAGTCAGGTGACTGCATTCAAATCCCAGCTCTGCCGCTTTACGTGACCATTACGGAGTATCTATAAGCCTGTTTCCTCTTTGTAGAATGGTTTTGTAGGAGAGTTCTATAGATCCAAGAATGAATGTAATGGCAGTATCATTCCTAGAGCAAAATAAACACTCGATGTGGTAAGAAAAAGAAACTGATACTAGCCCAGGATGTTACGTAATTAGTTGCAAAATGCCATCACAAAAGTGATCGGAGGGCAAAGAAGAGACAAGACACTGGGCTTAGAGAGTATCGTGGAAGGCTTCACAGGGAAGGAAGGAGAAGGATTTTTGGTTCAGAAGACAAAAGAATACCTGGTACCATATAAAAAAACAGACTATGGTCCAGTGACATCTGTCTTTACTGCCTACATTACACATTCTCTTAACAGTCCATTTCCTAATGCTGTTGAATTTTTGCAAAGTAACACAATGAAGATTGACTTGATCATTGAGTCCACTGTCCAAACAAGACAGTTCTTCCTATGTCTTGTACAATTCACTTCTGGGTCTCGAGGGGGTTGGCACAGAGCTGCAGCTCCACCCACCTTTTGACATTTTTTTTTCTAGTCCCCTTGTCAAATTTAACATTTATTTCATTATTTTTAAAATAAGAAATACAGTCAATCGTTCAAATTCAAAAGAGATAATAGGGAATACAGTAAGTTTCCCTCCTGCCCCTCATTCCCATTCCTGAAAGCAAACAATGTTGCCTTGCTACTAATTTTCTGCATTTACTTTCATAAATAATCTACACATAGGCCAGGTGCAGTGACTCATGCCTGTAATGCCAGCACTCTGGGAGGCCGAGGCAGGTGGATCACCTGAGGTCAGGAGTTCGAGACCAGCCTGGCCAACATGGTGAAACACTGTCTGTACTAAAAATACAAAAATTAGCCAGGTGTGGTGGCAGACATCTGTAATCCCAGGTACTTGGGAGGCTGAGGGCATGAGAATCACTTGAACCTGGGAGGCGGAGGTTGCAGTGAGCTGAGATCGTGCCACTGCACTCCAGCCTGGGCAACAGAGCAAGACTCCATCTCAAAATAATAATAATAATCTACCGCATATATAAGCAAACACATTCACTTTGTTTTACTCAAAGGGTAGCATATAAATATTTCTCTGCCTCTTTTTTGTTTAATTTTTCTTAGGAAAATTCTATATTGGTATATGAAGAGCTTCCTCATTTTGTTCTTTTTTTTTTTTTAATGATAGATACCTACAGTTTTTAATCCTTCAGATAGCTGAGAAATTTGTTATGAGATGACCTGTCAGCATAAATACCTAAAAGATCCAATTTTCTTTCCATTGATTCTGGGATAGGAGCCACTAAAAAAGCAACATTTGTGAAGAAAGCTCCTTTTCTCTGGAATTACAGGTTTTACTTTCCCCATAAGTCCTTTGTTTCATGCAGGAAACACAGACTTAGGGACTTGACACTCTCAGGAGCTTACAGCCACATGTGAATATGTAGTTAGCATCTAGGTAACTCAGTTGGCTTACAAGAGTTCACAAACAGCAGCCAAGTAATTTTTTAAAAAGTGACTAAAAATACAGATTCTGAACAAACACCAACAGAAGCACCATCAGCTTTGAGCTGAACCTTAATTTGGTAAATCCTAAACTGCACTCCAATTTTTTAAAGATTTTTCATGCAAAGGGAACCATTTTGAACTAAGACTCTGCATTCTTTTAAAACTGCTTGGTTGAACAAAAGTGGAACAAACAAGTTGCCTAATCAAACTTGGTCTACGCTAATATTTTGATTCAAGGCATGGCTGCCACAAAAGCCACTCAGAGGCACTAAATTCAACTTCCCAGAGTGACACATTGACCATCATCTTACAACGTCTGTATCTAACACGAGGCCAAGGCTGGGACAGTGAACATAGAGTGGGCTGCCTCTCTCTGTCCTAGGTCTCAAGTACATATTTTTAGGATGTAAAAAGAATTCAATAAAATCACTATTAATTTGGTGAATAAAGACAAATTCTGAACTGTCTTTTTCAGATATTCCTAGTTAGAGCTACAGGACAAATTCTTAAACATATTAGCACTTAGCTTTTGGAGACCAAGGGGGAGCCTTGCTGCCAAGGGCTATCTCTGGAGAGCTGAGCCCCTCCCCACCCTAACAGGAGGTGTTGGTGGGCAGTGGAGAAGTAGGTTTCCAGGCAGAGTAAGAAGGATGCTGTGCCAGGGCTCTGCAAGACAGGAAGCTGGAATGGGGTTTGGTCCTGTGACCCAGGTGGGCAAAGTGGGCAGAAGGTGCAGTTTCCAGGGCTAATGCAGGAACCTCTGCCTACCTGAGACCCAAGGGTGAACTCCTTAATTTTCCATAGCACAGCCGACACAGTGTTCTTATTATTTAAATCCTGCAGCTCTTCCTTTCTCACATAACCACAGAGGGTCTTTACCCTCTCCCTACTGTCAATGCCTTGGGCCCAGGGCTTTCCACCTGCCATTCATTTCTCATAATATGTCCACAAAGGGGATTGTATAGTTGGCCCTCAGTATCTTGGGTTCCACATCTGTGGATCCAACCAATGGACCATTGAAAATATTCCAAAAAAATCCCTCAAACAATAAGGAGTAACAATACAAAAAAATACAATACAAATACAACGGTGTAACAACTCCTGACATAGCCTTGACCTGTATTAGGTATGACAAGGAATAAAGAGATGATTTGAAGTATACAGGAGAATGTGCATAGGTTATATGCAAATATTATGCCATTCTATGACTTGAACATCTACAGATTTTGGTATCTGCAGGGAGTGGGGTGGGATTGGGGTTCCTGGAATCAATGCCCTGCAGATACTGAGGGATGACTGTATACCTCATTATAGATAAGAAAACTGACTCAGGTTAAGTCACTAGCACATGGTCACATGATGTTCAGGAATAGAACTTTTACTAAGTACCTACTTCTAAAATTGTTATCATCTCCCATGTTTGTCGCAGAGGGAGTATTGCAAAATGGTTAAGGCTTCACATGGTGGTTAATCTAATACCCTCAAGAATTCAATACAATCTAAGTCAGTCAATCACACAATTGAGGAAACTGAAGGTCAGAGCTGGGTTAGTGAGTTGCCTGAGGTCAGAGAGTGGAGCAACTAGGATCTGACCCAGGTCTCTGGCTCCAGATTGCTGCCTTTCTCACTGATATGCTGGGTCAGCTTGCAGAGAAGCTCAACAACTCAGCAATTCCATCCTGAGAGCCATTTCCTGGAGTGACGGCAAATTTAAACCACTGCAAAAATAAGGTCTAATGCATCTGGCCACTTCAAACTTACAGATCAATTCCAGGGCAGGCTGATGGGACACACAGCAGCGAAATACCACACATCTTGTTTTTAAGCTCCCTTGAAGGTGGCTTCAAATGGACAATTGGTCTTGCCTTTGGCATGCTTCTGGTACAAGTCACCCAATGAAGCTGAAATGGCCTTTAAGACAGGCAGGCAGTTTGAGAAGCTCTGACACAGGGATGATAGGATTGAGACATCCTGGGATCAGGGCCAAGTAGGGAGGACTTGTGATCCCTGGAAAGGCTATAGCCATGAGCCAATCCCAGATTAACTTCCCCCACCTCAGAGGCCTGGCTTCCACTGCTGGGTTTTTCTGGTTTCCTGCCCATGGAGCCCTAGCACAGCAGCATCCCTCTATACACTGCCTAGAAGTCTACCCCGCCACTCTTCAAACCCTCCAGAGCTTATTTCTCAGCAAATTCTCTGTTGCTGTCACCTGAGTCCCACCTGTGACCAAGTGGTACTCATGAGTAACCCTGACTCTGACCAACTGGAGTTAAACTTTCGACCTGTGGGTCTGCCAAGGCCATTCTTATGGCAACTAGAATGTGCTTCTATTGTCACTGCATGGAGGTGGAAGCTGGAGAGAAGGGGAAACAGTCAGTTTTGGACCCTTTCTCTCACTCTTCATAACAATACTGGAAGGTAACATCTGGCACACGTCCCAGTCTATGTAAGATTGCAGTCAGCCCTTCTGTTGACAGACCAGGCAGAGCAGCACAGACTCTCACCTTTTCCAGCAGAAATGGGTGCAAACAGCAGATTCTGGGAAGTTACCTTTGTACTTTTGTGCCCAGTGCCCAAAGAATGATGGAATCCCTATCATTCCAGCAGTGGAGACTTGGGAAGATATTAGGGATTTTTTCTGAAAAGCAGAGAAATTGCATTCAGTGTAATCTAGTTTAAAAAGAATAGGCGTCAGCCAGATCCCAATTTGAATCTCAGCTCCGTCACTTAGTTTGTGTGATCTTGGTCTAAAGAAACTAGACCACACTGATCTCTTTAACTCATCTATAAACTAGAGATATTATCTTCCTCATAGGTTCATTGTGAGGATGACCAGACAAAGGTCATCTTAAGAGGTGTCAGCCATGTCCTTTCTTCTCTTGCATACTTTTAAGTTTACCTCTCCTTCTCACAGCCTCCCCAAACCACAGGTGATTTGTCCAGATGTCCATCACTGGTCCAAGTATATCTGTGAACTAAAAGATGGCTAGGCCGTTTTAGACATTACAAGATGCTTTGAAAGGCAGGCCAGGAGAAAAAAAAGATATATGTAAAACAAATCTGTCAAGATAAGCAGATATAAGACTACAAAGCCCCACAAAGAGGGCAAGTTTTGTCAAATGGGACTTTGGCCCCTTACAAGACTTGCCAGGTGCCGTAGCCATTATATTTTGGCTTATGTGTGTTGGAGTTTGCCTATTTATGGCAACCAACAGACAGTATGTGAAGTACTCAAGCACCTGCTTCTGTCTCAGGTGTTGGACTCATGGGAGCTACTATTTCAAAACCTCTCACTCACAACTTACTGCTATGTGCTTAATTTCTGATGTCACTAATGTAAGCAGATACTCCATGGCACTATCTGAATAACTATGGTTTTAAATTAATCAAATTAGCTACAGTGTTTGATGAATAATTTCTATGGTAACTACAGATGAAGCTCAAGACAGAGAACATGCTCTTCTATTTTTTTGTGTAATTCTTCACATTAAATAAATGCCTCCTTGACGAGTGGAGAAAAAATAATTGTAATATTCCATTGAAGCTCAGAAATAAAGCAACCTGTTTATTTTTTAAAAAGATAAACATGGCTGATCTGCACTAATCATAACATTTTGGAGGAAATAAAACAATATTCAACATTTCTAGACTACAAATAAATAAAACCCTGTTTTACTTATTCTGTTAACCAAAGATGAAGTTGGAAATGAGAAAACTGAATGCTTATGGATTTAAAGGTACCAGACATGGCATTTGATTTTTAGAAAATGAAGACATAAATGGAAAATGGCTATGGCAATGAACTTAAGAATGGCATTTATAAGTTTATACACAAACTTTACATACTTGACAAACTCAAATATTTTTCAAGTCCTTAGTTATGAGAACAGCAGCAAAATTTAAGACAATTAAATATCGGCATGTAAGAATCTGCTGTATTATTGTGAATAAAGGCAAAACAACTGTATCAGTGAAGCCTGGGAAAAGCTCAATCACTATAATATTCATGCACTGGCTTTACGTTTCGCTTTCAAATGCGTTCCCTCATTCTGGGCACAAACTGGGTAGGTACCTTCATATACAACAGCTTGGATGGGGAACGAGGTCACACCGCATGGCTGTAGAACCAGTCTCGCTGCATTACAGTTACAGCACATCAACAACTCTGCCTAATTAAAACAGCAAAACCAGGCTCAAGTGCACACCCTGTGTTACAAACACATCACATATCAGGATTACAAATCATAGAAATAAAGACAAATAATGGCATGAAGGGCATGATAGTTTATTTTAAAAAATTGTACCACACTGATCATGATGACCAGCATACACATGATAATGGCTTTTCTCTTGGGTTTAACATTGCAGTAGTTTTGCATACTGCAATGTTTCAATAGGACCAAGAACGTTAGAGAATAAAAATCTTAGATGAAAATGAACACTAATAATTCTAGTGTCCTCCCCCATAGAATTAATGTAAACCCCTTATGAATCAGTGGCATTATAATGTTATGTGGTTATGAAGAATGAAAGTTTTCTTAGAAGTAGGCAGCATGAATTTATACTTATACTTCCTTGTACTTTCATCTTTAGTTTTTATAATTTAAGCTATGTCCACCCTGGCTAAAGTACAATCATACAATATACCTCAGATAATTTCCATGCTACCATTGCACAAGTTTAGTGATTTTACTATTAAAAAAAAAAAAATTCAAACCACCATCAAAATAAAGAGGCAAATAAAAGTAATTTTTAAATCATTTGAAAAGCATGGTGCTTATTTGTCCAATACAGACTCAAACTTAAATGCTATAGTTGTAATTTCCAGACTTCTGCAAAATTAACATTTATATATACATATGGGTTTTGTTTATAGAACTGTATTTTGCAATCAACAAGTTTTAGAGAACAATATATTTGGTTACAGTTCCACATATCTGTAGTAAAGACAAAGCCACATAATGTTCATGATGTTAAATCTGGCTCTAAGTAACCTAAGGTACAAAATTTTGACCAAATATCAAAATGATAATCTGATCTTAAAAATTCAACCCATATGAAACTACTTTTTAGAGAGTAAATGTGCTGTTCAGTAATTATTTCAATAACCTTTTCTGAGTATCTGCAAACTGATCCTTTTCTTTAATCTTTGTGACTCACCAATATTTCAAAGTGACCTCTTCACTTCTGTGTTACCATTTCAGTACCCAGGGATTTCTGAGGCAGCATAAGTTTGACTTCATAAAAACAGTAGATACTGTAACAGTGACAGTTTTTAAATCTGTAAACTCAATAATCACATTAGTTAGCTCAGCAACTATAAAAACATTGAGATTGGGGCATTGTAAGCCAGAATCTCTTTGTGCTTTTTAAATTAAGCTGCTTTTGAATCTTTTTGGTATTTATCAGCCATCTGTAGTTCCCTTATAATAATAAAAGAATATATTTAAAATAAATTTTAAGGTTAAATGTCCTGGGGGAGGGCTCATCAAGACCTTTTTTTTTTGTTTTTTTTTTGTTTTTTTTTTTTTTTAAACATAGTATAAATCAATTATCTTTTTCCTTCAGTATTTGGAATAGCAAAAATTATTTCTGGTCCCTCCTTAGATCAATCAATACCACTTTTCATAACATATAACACTGAAATTTACAGACATCCCTGAAAAGTTTTTAAGTAAACGAGTGAATCACAGTGGAGTCTCAATCAGTTAACAGTGTAGATCCATTTTTTTTTAAAAAAACTGAATATTAAAAGAAATCTTCAAGCTAAAAACAAAAACGAAACCCTCCTAAGAACTAAAGCCAAGTGTGTGTTGTCAATGATTCGATACTTTTATCCCCTGACTGATTTAGACTCCTCCTCCTCATGTTGTAAGACATATTTGCTGAAATCTTCACGCCAAGCTTTTGGGACACCTGGGTGAAGAAGCTATGCTACTGTTGCATCTAAGGGAATAGTGGCACCATTTCTTCCCTAATAGACTTCATATCCAAAGATGAGCAATAAATCTCACTCCCCTGCATTTACCAGCATCTTATCAGGAGATAATACTTGCTGTGCAAATTGATGACAGCTGATCCTCCCACCCCACCCCCATCCCCTACTGCCAATATGAGGTTATTATCAGTTTGTCATTATATGCACTGGCCTTTCACTCTTTCAATCAGAAAAGCTGTGGCTTACTTTAAAAAGGTGGGGAAGGGACGGGGAGAAATGAAAAACCAAGAGTCTAAAGGCACAAGGTCGCATAGCTGCTCTAGTTGGAGTTTGTAAACAGAGAATAGGTTGAATTTAGGTAATTCCAATCTATGAGAGTAAAAAGGCATCCACAGCAGGCTTTTATCCAGCCAGCTTCTTTGAGACCCTTCATGGGTTTTGAGGTCTACAAAGTATGCACTAAAATACCCATACTTCAAAAAGCAATAAGGCAAATAGTATAATCATTATTCCAAAAGTTACAATGGTAGTGTAGGCATACATAGTATAATTTAGTTACAATGTGTGGTACTGTTTCTATTATATAACCATATTAACTGTTTATTTCCTATATAATTATAAATTCAGCTGGGTTTCAGTTGAACACAAAACCGTCCTTGTACCACCACTGATAGTTGGCAATAGCTCTTTGACAGCAGTTTTTATTCTGCTGTAGAAATTATCCTCGAACTGAAAAAGTCCACAATCCAATGTCCAGTCATTAAACACTATCATATTTGTGAAGAGCTTCTTCCAACTTCTGGGTAACTTTTTGGAAAAATATTATTTGTTGTTGTAAGAAATGCTGCATCTGTGATTTAAAGTCTCTTACTCGAATCTGATGGAAGTGGTGAATTTCAGCCAAAGTGGCAAAAGAAATAGTGTTACAGCGATCCTGAATGCCGTCAGCCTTCTGCACCTCCATCTTCCCTTCCTCCACGTGTCGCCTACTCTCCTTGACTTTGGTAAGAGCTCCTGTAGTTAAAAATAACAATTAATTAAAATCCTACATATCCACAAATCCCAATGACATAACTACATATTAAACAGAATCTTGGGCATTATAAATAGTTGCCCAAACTACTTTCAATACCTTTGAAATTTAAAGTAAGGACCATAATTACTTAAAAAAAGAAGGAATCCAGTAAAGTTTCTGAAAACACTCCCTTTGTTAAAATTTCTCTTCAAAACCTATTGTTTGCCATTCTGACCAACAATCTGTAGTATCTCATCTCCTCCAGGTAGAGATGCTATACATAATTGACAATAAACTGAAAGGAAATGTCCTTTAAAAGACACAACAAGAAAATGCAGTTTTCACACGCTTAAAAGGTGTGACATCATTATTTCCACATATATTAAGAGAATTACACTGTTTATAAAAACATCCCGTAAAGGATCCAAACCCACTTCCTCAGAAAGTCTCACTAAATAATTAAGACTCTAGAACCAGTCTCTGAAACAAGTTAGTACCAACACACGTTGTGTTTTGGAATCATGTCACAGTGGTGGAGGGTGCTTGGCAATGCTGCCAGTCTACAATTGGAGGTCACCCTCATCAGGGTTGGCCAAGCCCATATCTTGTCATCCAGAGTAAACACCTAGCTGAAGTGCTCAACACACAGAAAGTGCCTGGTGAAGGGGTGAATTGCGAACACATGTCTGATTTTGACTTCACGTTGCATTGGGAGACTCACACCTGGAGCACAAGGGCTTTAATAAGAATTTGACCCTTTTTTGGGACTATAAGGATTGTTGAGTGTTAACTCTGCCCTGATGATGACTTAGGAATGATGCCAACGGTTCCATAATCTCATGCCTAGAAGTATCAACAGAGGGTGTTGCAGGGGTGGGGGTGAAGGATTGGCCACTCCGGCAGGTGCCATATGAAGGCAGGCCCTCCCCTGGAAGCACAGTCATACAAAGACCCAATAGATTGAGGATGTTTAGGGGTAGGAAATAGGCTATTCCTGAGTTCTTGGGAATGAGTAATGATAAAGCTCAAATCACTTGAACAAAGCCAGCTTAAGAATTCAGATTTCCCTGCTGTGCCTAGCACTCATTCCACCAAACCATACTGAAAGACAAGACAGAACACAGAGAGAAGCAGCTAGAGTGCCTGGCTTGGCAGTCTGAGAACACAGCACTACTGAGGAGGGAACCAGGAACCTTGAGTAGAAGGAGGTACAGAAACTGAGAGACTTTGTTTCGGAAATGTTGTTTTACCCAATGGTGAAATATACAAGGGAAGATGCCCTATTTCTAAATTTCTTCAAATCTCCTACAGAATAATATAAAATATAATATTAAACAAAACCCTTAAAGGTAAAGCAGTATGCTTTTTTGGCATAGTTCAAAGACCTGAGAAATGAAAAAGCACCAACAGCAAATTTCATCCATATAAATGTATGTGCAGGTGTGCACATATGTACACATTTATTTTCATTGATTTATTCTAAATGAGCCCTTTAAGTGAAAAGCAGCAAAGCCCTGAAACAAGAACACATGGGTACTGCAGCTGCAAGGAGCACACATGCCCACACCACTTCCACCTAAGCCATGGCAGAGAAGCACGTTCTGCTAGACAGAAGAAGACCCCCACCCCAGTTCTACTAAGAAGCCATCACTCTGAAAGTAAGGCCTTTTAAACATTTCTACTATGGCTGACAGTATCAGCAAAGCACTAAAATTTGCCTGCTTGGAGAGAAAGACATCCTCCCAACATAAAAAATTAGTAATCATTTATTGTAAATCATTTATCTTTGTTATATTTGTACAGGTTTCACATTTCATATACAGAAATTGAGTTGAAAAGACAGGAGGGGCCGGGCGCAGTGGCTCATGCCTGCAATCCTAACACTTTGGGAGGCTGAGGTGGGTGGATCACCTGAGGTCAGGAAATCTAGACCAGCCTGGCCAACATGGTGAAACTCCATCTCTACTGAAAATATAAAAATTAGCTAGGCGTGGTGGCAGGCACCTGTAATCCCAGCTACTCGGGAGGCTGAGGCAGGAAAATCGCTTGAAGCCGGAAGGCAGAGGGTGCAGTGAGCTGAGATCACAACACTGCACTCCACCCTGGGCAACAAGAGCGAAACTCTGTCTCAAAAAAAGAGAGAAGAGAAGAGAAGAGAAGAGAAGAGAAGAGAAGAGAAGAGAAGAGAAGAGAAGA
>NC_045437.1:64941789-65004186 GCF_002776525.5 Piliocolobus tephrosceles
GAGAAGAGAAGAGAAGAGAAGAGAAGAGAAGAGAAGAGAAGAGAAGAAGGAAAGGAAAGGATAACAGGTAAAACTAAAGGAAAAAAAATTCAAAAAGACTGAGAATGTGTAGTGAAAAAATACATGTTTTATAATGATAAAGGGAATAGGAAATTAAAAGAGAAAAATCTCAAATGATTTGACTATATTTTCATCTGATTTCAATCCAAGGTACCCGAGGAAGCCACAGTCCTATGTTCAAATGCTAAGGACCAGAATTCAGGATCCTGCCCTGCTCAGAGCTTGACCTAAGTAACAGCTACTGCCTGTATTGGTAATATTCTGCAAGTATTACTTGCTCTAACTACTAGAGCCTGGCTTTTCACCATAGAGAATAGAGCCCAGTATAGAGAAGCTCTGAAACCTGGCCTTGAATTGGGTGAATGTCAACTAAGTTGCAGCTTGTCAAACTCCAAATTAGTTCACCATATTTTGAGAAACTGCATTGCGTTATATAGAATTACAGACGTGCATCCGTAACAACCAATTTAAAAATCAACAAGTCTAGGGCTTGCCACGGTGGCTCGTGCCTAAAATCCTGGCAATTTGGGAGGCTGAGGCAGGGGGATGGGCGAAGCCAGGAGTTTGAGACCAGCCTGGGCAACATGGTGAAACCCCATTCCTATGAAAAATACAAAAATTTAGCCAGACCTGGCAGTGCACGTCTATAGTCTCAGCTACTCCAGAGGCTGAGGTGGGAGGATCATCTGATTCCGGGAGGTTGAGGCTGCAACGAGCTGTGATCACAGTACTGTACCTCTAGCCTGCTGGGTGACAGAGTAAAACTCTATCTCAAAAAAAAAAAAAAAAAAAAAGTCAAAGTTTTTACAACTTATATCAGCATACATTTTCCAAAGTATCGGATACAGCAATGAGTATTAACATCTCTTTGAGGCCCTAGGATCTTGCCAGCATGTAATACCTTCAAGCTTCCTAAGCATACATACTAGAGAAGCCAAGAAGAATTTGGGACTCATTTTTAGTCAGGCATGGTGGCAGGCACCTGTAATCCCAGGTACCCGGGAAGCTGAGGCAGGAGAATCGCTTGAACCCAGGAGGCGGAGGTTGCAGTGAGCCAAGATCGCACCATTGCACTCCAGGCTGGGCAATGAGTGTGAAACTCCATCTTAAAAAAACCAAGAAAACAACAAAACAAAACAAAAAAAACCAACGACTCATTTTTTTCCCAAGTATGAATTTATTAAGTGAATAACACAAAATGTTGCTGTTTTTAAAAGTCCCCAAAAGGTTGGGCTCCGGGGTGATAATTTTAATGTGAACATTTACGGAAAGCCTGGCACGTATAGAGCACACTGATAGAACAGGGAGATTCAAACAGGAGCCACACCGCAAAGCACCGTCAGGGCAGGCAAACTACCCTGACGCAAAGTGAGATAGGTCCACGAAGCACACAATTCTGCATGGGAGTTGAATACGGCTTTCTCCAAGATAACATGTGACCAATGTGACAACGGAAAATGCTCAGAGGGCCTGCTACATGCGCACTGCACTATGGATGGTGGCAGGGTGGAGGGTAGAGAATAGAATATCTGAACAGTAAATGGTAGCTGCTAGAAATAGTAACAACATATGCTAGACATTTTCCATCTACTTTTCACTACATTCTAACTTTCACTGCAACTTTACAACAGACATTACTCCTAGTTTTACTACAAGGAAATTGAGGAAGTTATGCAACGTCTTCAAGTCTGACCGTCATCCACATAACCCAGCAGGAGGCTGAGATGGGATCTGACTGCATAACTGACTTCAAAGCAAGCACTACAACTATTTAGAAGAGAAAGTGCTAGCCAGGTGTGGTGACGCACCCCTGTACTCCCAGCTACTCAGAAGGCTGAGGCAGGAGAGTCCAGGAATTCCAGGCTGCAGTGACCTGTGATCATGCCACTGCACTCCAGCCTGAGTAATAAAGCAAGACCCTGTCTAAAAAATTAAAAAATAAAAACGACATAAAATGGTAAATTAAGGTATTAAATAGCATACTTTAAAAGTACAAATTTGTAGAATAAGGAGAGCTACGTGTAATCAAGGAAGATTATGTCTCCATAAAATTGTAGCCACAAATGTAGAACAAGTTTTTAAAAACAAAAATAACTTCCTTTAACTGAGACGTAACTAAATTGATTTTCTCCCAGATACACCTTCCAAAGAAAGTTAAAAGATGATTAGCAATAAAACAAATTGAGAGTAATATACTTGGAACAAATTAAAAATCGAGAGTTCCTGAATATATCCTGAATTGAAGATAAGAGCTGTTAATGTTCAGAATGACAATGCCAAGGGCCTTCCAACATCTGAAGCCAAATGAAAAAAGTTAACTCTTATAAAATACTTTGCAAAGTTTTACAATATATACATCTTTTCCCAAGAAAATAATTTCTTTTTTTAAAAACTAATCTCACAACTTTCCAATTAGTTTTTTTCTGTACACCTTTTAACAAACAGTAAAGGTATCAGTGCTCTCCTCCCTATGAATACGGTAAGCTAATTATGGAAGTCAATTGACTAGTTCTGACTAGAAGTAAACAGAAAAAAAAAAAAATGACATCTTTTAAACAGCTCAAGTGATCCACAGACAGACAGCATGAGTGTTTAACACTTGGGGACTAACACACAGAACCACTTTCTGGGGTTCCCCAGGAAGCTTCCCTCTACCCACCTCTGCCTAACTCTGCCTAGCTCCTAACTCTGAGTTCAGTCAAAAAGAAAGTGGAAACATATTTTTCCAATAGAAACAGTATTACAAGCGTTGGCTAGATGTCAGTGAAATAGTATTATTATTAGAAGTAGAATTTGGTTTTGTTACAAATGGTTGGGTTCTTATAGTTGATCTAACTGCTCAAACTGGGAATTATGTGTACATATTTTTAGGTTTCACAATTATCTTCATATTCAAAATTGTAAATATCACAAGAAAGGCAGAGAGCAAAATCTTCAGTTCTAGCACGTTGGAGACAGAAACCATTGGAGCAGAGTTAGATCATCATAGGCTTGCTACTTCTAGGATAGCTTTGAAATTAAGTAATTTGTAGCTGCCTAAGAAACAACTGCAGAGGTACAATACAACCAGCTGCAGAGCTGTAACAAAGTATGACAGCGTTTTTAAAGCGTTCTCTGCAGAGCTGTAACAAAGGAGGAGAGCATTTTTTAAGCATTCTCAGGGCTATTCTGCATTGTTTTTTAACCAAACCAGAGGAGTGTAAATGAAAACTAAAAATGTTGCCCAGAATCTACATAATACAAGGGCTACACATTTTCATCACGGAACCAACATGAAAACAGGCAATAGCATCAAAAGCGCTGCTTTTTAAGAGGCTAATTTAGGAGGAACATGCCCCCTTGCCAGCCCCCTCCCCTCATAAACATCATATTGCCACCATGCTGCTTTCAAAACAGAAGAGGGAAACGAAAGAATGGGGGAGCAATTATACAATGAAGTCTTAAGGTCAAAAGCATCACTGTTAGAACAAACGAAAGATCCCACAGTACTCATAGTTAGGGGAACAGCTTTAAGATGAAAGAAAATAATAAACAGGTGTAATCAGAGGGGAAAACATTTTCCAAAGACAATGTCACTGTAAACTGAAACTGCTTCTTGGGCTAAAGTAACAGACATTAGTTAGCTGCATCTGAAATAGCATGAACATATTACGATTTTATTATGAAAAGAAAGTGCAGGTGCACATTAGAGATTAAATAAGAGGCTGACAATACAGACCAGTGTGAATATACTCTTTAAAAAACCTACCAATGAAGTAGTAACTTTTCCAATTCAGAAGAAAACACTATTTACACATGAAGTAGTGCAGCCTCCCCACGTTACAAAACTGAAAAGAAATTTTCTTCTCTCTCTCTCTATTTAATTTAAATTGTAGAGACAAGGTTTCACCATGTTGCCCAGGCAGGTCGGTCTCCAACACCTGAGCTCAAGCGATCCTCCCGCCTCAGCCTCCCAAACTGCTGAGATTAAAAGCATAAGCTGCCGCGCCCAGCCTGAAAAATACATTCTTAAAATGAATCTGAAGTACAGGAAAAATAATTATTTTAAGTGAGGCAATAGATTTCAACTACATCCCAAGATAGTGATCCTGAATAGGCAAAAGGAGCCCAGAGTGCCCCCCAGGCTGAGCCTCCAACACACTGCAGCTGTTTCTTCCTCAGGGTATCTCTGTGAAGGAGGCAGGAAGGATCCTAGAGTAAGCTCCTCCTAAGAAGGTTTACCTGTTGAGAGTCAAATTTTGGTAGAGAGTTCAACTTAATCATTGCATTAGTTTGGTGGATTGCTCGAATTCTTCCACAGGATAGAAAGTGCACTCAGGAACTAAAAACCCTCAGTTCTAATTCCTAAAGGAGAGGAAGGAGCCGGAAAGCACCTTCTCACACTCCAGTCCTGGAGACGCCCTCTGGGGAAGGCTAGGCTTAGCTGCTTCCCAGGTGAGAAAGGCAGAGCTGGGTCTCAGATTTTTTTTTTTTTTAATGCTAAAAAGGTCTTAGAAGAGTTTTTATACAATTATCTCCATTCTACAAAGAAGAGGGTGAGCCACTTGTTCAAAGTCCCACAGCTAATTCACGGCAAAGACCCCACCTCTACCTGCCTGCCAGCCCCGGCACGTCCCATTCTCCCTTCCAAGCAGGGCATCCTCATTCAGGAGACCTACTACCCTTTTTGTGGGCATAGATTGAATGGATTAAGGCCTGAGATGGAGACTTGAACCTGCTACATTGTCGAAAAGGATCCTTTCCTTTCTACATTTTGAGAATTAAAAGGAAAATTAAACCAATATTTTTACTTTGGTTTAGGATTTGTTATTAACAAAATCTCCTAGACTCCCAAGCTGATTCTGTACCTGTAAAATTCCCAACAGGGCTCATTTTCATATCAGTGCAATTGCCAAAGCTCAGAGAAAGGTACTTTGCCCCACTTCTGCATCACCAGTCCTAGCTCCAGAGAAAGCAAACGTCCTAAATTCACTTCCATCCCCCCTCCTACCTTTTTTCTTTGTATCTAAACCAATGTAAGCCATCTCGCAGCTCTAAAGGATGCTCAGGCTGAAAAGAGGAAAGCAAGAAATAACTGTTTTTGTTTATAATACATATGTTCTCAATTTCAGAGGAATTATATTACTCATGTTTGCAATGAATATAAAACAACGAAAACAAAAGAATTTTTAATCATGTGACAAGGTTCATTAATATTACCTTAAAAGGCTCAAATTTTTAAAAATCGTTTAAAAATTATGAATTAGAAATCAGCACCATTTTCAAAAGCATTACACTATTTACAAAGCATATCATTAAACTGTTTCCATCAGTAAAAACACTTAAGATTTCAATGCCAATTTTCTTCTAGAATGACAGTACGAGAGTAGTGAATCTCTTGAGTCACGTAGCCCATGCGCACATATTACGAATGCACTGCAAGCTGAAACTCAAGAGCACACTAGTAGATGCACTTGCACTGCACTAAACTTTTCTGTTTCATGTTCCTCTGCTTCTCATTCGCAGGGAGAAACAACTTGCCTGGAAATTTCTGACCCATCAAAGTGAGACGGGGGGAAAAAAAGAAAAAAAACAAAAGCAAACCCTCATACACTGTACTGCTGCAGGCATTTTAATCAGAATTTTCCTAGAAACTTCTGACCCATCAAAGTGAGACCGGGAGAAAAAAAAAGAAAAAAAAAAAGCCCTCATACACTGTATTGCCTCAGGCATTTTAACCAGGCAAGGCCCTGCCCTCCCTTTAAAGAAGCTGTCTGGCCTCCTTCCTGGTTTCCCTCTTTCTGCCTGACCCCAAACTCAGGCCCCCGCGGGGCTTGCCATGACTCCAAGAGGTCCCCGGCCAACCCCATCCAGTTCTTGTACCTGAACTTTGCCTTCTTTTCCTCAATCCAATCTCTTATTCTCAGTATGTTTTGTCTCTTCTAAGACTAATTATACAAAAGGCCCAGTCACTAAGCAACAGGAATCCAAAGCTACATTTTCTCCCTTTAAAAAAAAAAGAAGAAAGAAAGCACCTTATTTAATTTTGAAATCATGAATGTGCCAAAAACATTAACTCGATTTCTGTCTTCCAGGGGCCCTTCCCCAGAAAACAGAAGCCATGGTGTATGGGAAAGAACAGGAGACAGGCTGAAGGGCAACAGGGACAGCTGCTTAGAAGTCGCTCAAGACTGGACTCGGCCTGTTTTTCCTCATTCCCTGGCACATGTAACATGCTGAAAGAAAATGCTAATTTGGTCAACATGGCCTATTGGGTTCTTATCCTCTCATTGCTGGGATCCACACCCTGGCCTTCCCTGCTAACTCCCCATTAACTTCTTCCCCTCCCCTTTCCTTCCTCCCTGTTGGTCTCCACCTACTTGTTGATTACCCTTCCTCCTCTCTGCTCTAATACTTATTTTTACTTTTTCATATTGTTTTGAGCAAAACGTCTCAAAAAGCAAAGGCCAGCATCCACTTAAAATAGAGAAGCAGGACGGCCATCCAGCCACTCGACCATCACAGAGGAGTGCCTGCGCTGTGCACACCTGTGCTCTGCACTTTGCATGTCTCATTTTCTTCTCTTTAACCCTGAAATAAAAGTAATCATTGCCACCATTTTCAGAGGCAGAAAATGAAACTCCGGGAAACTAAATAATTTTACTCAGTGTCCAGCTGCATGTGAACCTGGGTCTGCCCAACTCAGGCAATTCCCTTGTACGTGGCCGACTGCCCTACCCATGGCAATCGCAAAGCCCCATAGACCGGCCTCAAACACAGCACACTACACCAGTACCCCACGCCTCCTAGGAGCCTATGCCACCAACATAGGGATGAGCAACCCACAAACCACCTCCAGACCCTAAATACTATTCCCGCATGGATTCATACTAAGTGGGCTCCAGGATTTGGACCACATTAATAAACCCTGGAGGGTACAAAATTAATACTGAACTCAAGTCAGGGAAAGCAATTTTCTGAATGGACTAATAAAGGTCCCTAAAGCTAATAGATATCAAAATTCAAAGATAATTTAAAATGCACTTTTAAATTCATAAATATAATAAATGACAAAGAGAACTTTTGAACCATTTTGAAAAGGAGGGAAGAGGATAAAGACAAGCATAGTCAATTGCAAAAAGAAAAAAACCTGGTTGCTTGATGGAAAAAAAAAAATCACTTAAAGAATTCAGGCCTCTAAGCTTGATTTCATCCTGAAGATATCATCAGTCTGTTTCAGGTAAAAGTGTTGCTATACTCTAATTAAGTAGTTCTTATAGTTTCATTCAGCAATTACCTAATGTCTAAATGCAGAATGATATTCAGTTTGAATACAAATATTCACTTGAGTATAAATACCTTAAAACATGATTACTTTTACTTACTATGCATATGTATTCATACAGTTCACCTCATTCCAAAAATGAAGAGAGAAATCACATGATTGTACCTCTTGTGGTTTATCTGGCAAAACTGTTTCTTGCTGGTAATTTTATATATATAAAGGTTCTTGTGTTCCAGTCTATAATGAATATTAAATATGTGATAAAATTACTAGGGTGATAGTTTCAGGAGAATTTTGAAAACACAGTGTCTTTATTTGAGAAGTGTTTTTGGGTATGATGGCTAAAATGTTGCGTATAGCCAAGCAAATATAGATGAAGACTTTAAAATCTGAGAATGAGAAAGAAAACCATGTATTGTTTCTTTTCTTAAAGATCTGATACCCATAGAATCTTAATAAAATAAGGTAGACATACTATCCTTGATAATGCTGACCACACAATGAAACTTTTAAAAAACTGATTTTGTAAAGTAAAACTTATATAATGGTTCAAATTCAGAGAACACAAATTGGGGCCTGAAGTCTGCAGTGCCCAGTTCTTTAATTACCTGAGGTATGTGCACAGATACTGGTACTAGTCTCTACCAAAAAAAAAAGCAACAATAGATATGTTTGCTAGCTGCCAACACTTTTGACACATGACAACAAGCATATCTGTACCAAAGAAAAGAGTGAACTCGGGAAAGTTCACTCTTTAATGAAAAGGTAAAACCTTATTCTCTTTTTTTCTAGAAAGATAAAGGGAGACCCAAGCCAAAATAAATCTAAATAGAAGCTGCTAAAATAAATCTAAACGGAAGTCCCGCTAGATGGGGCCAGGAAGAGAGTAAAGTGGCACTGCTCTTTAGAAGAGAAGCCAAGGCAAGGCAAGCCACACGCGCGGAGCCAGGGCACTTATGGGACCCTATCTGAGAGCACTGTGGTTCATGCTGGAGTTAGCAGAATATTTGCAAAGAATGCATTTCTCGTTTTCAGGTAATTTTCCGGTTTTTATCTGAAATTGTAAACGCCATTGTCCCAATTGCCACGTATGCCATGGTGGTACTGACTGGTGAACAGCACAAGCACTCTTCGTTACCCTGAGTACCACTTCACATCCCTTCATGATCACGAAGCTGTGGAGATAATTCCTAACTCAGCTGTTTTAAACGTAAGGACACTCCTCACTCCTGTGGTTTTCCTGCTGCCTTGCACTGGCAGGGCCCAGGTGTCCGGTGGCTGTGAGTCTTTACTCTGACCACATCTGGACACCCTTGCATGAAATCATAAATAACCAACTAAACACAAAACAAAGCATCTAAAAATGTATCAAGTTTTAAAATATACGTGAAATACAAATCATAAAACGTGAAAATTTACAGATCATCCACACTAACATCTATTAGTATTTAGTTAAAAATGTCTTGCTGCAGACAATATGTGGTTTTGGTGAAAATCACAAATGTCAACATAATTAAACACAATAAAAGGCCTGGAAAATAGGATTTTCTAAGACTCCCTTCAGCCCCATTCCTGGTCTTTCCTTTTAGTCCTGCTCCTCTTCTCAGTCTGCCCACCTCTTCTATCACTGGTTTCACTACTTTCTACCACCCAAACTTAAAACCTCTAAGGTAACACTAGATTCCTCAGGAGAGTCAGCACCTCACCAGGTCCTGCCATGATACCTAGCAGGTGTCTCGAGTTCACCTGTTCCTTTCCAAAACCAACTCTTCCCCTGGAGTACTCTAAAAGCCTTCTCATCTCCGCCCGACCAACAGGAGTAACTTCCAAAAGCCCTGCCTCAGGGAGCCAGGGTGCACCAGCGAAGGATGCCTCCGGGAACTTGCAGTTTAAATTTCTGTGGTTTGGCTGGGCGGGGTGACTCACACCTGTAATCCCAGCACTTTGGGAGGCCGAGGCAGGTAGATCACCTGAGGTCAGGAGTTCGAGACCAGCATGGCCAACATGGTGAAACCTCGTCTCTACTAAAAATACAAAAAATTAGCCGGGAGTGGTGGCAGGCACCTATAATCCCAGCTACTCAGGAGGCTGAGGCAGGTGAATCACTTGAACCCAGGAGGTGGAGGTCACGGTGAGCCGAGATCGCGCCACTGCACTCCAACCTGGGTAACAAGAGCAAAAGTCTGTCTCAAAAAAAAAAAAAAAAAATTTCTGTGGTTCAGCTCCTGTCTGCAAAATGGGTATAAGAAGAGCATTTATCTCAAAAGCTCCTATGAAGCTTAAATAGATATAAAAAATATAAAACACAAAGCACCATGCTTGGCACACAGGAAGTCTTCAAAACATGATAGCTATTTTGATTATGATTAAATGTCACTCTTCAGTTTGAAACCTTTATGGCTGCTGACTGCCTGTAGAATAAGTCAATTTTCTACCAAGCATGTTACGTATTGTAGCATAAGAAGTATCAGTCTCAACTTCAGGAAAATAATGCGCTCGAATCCTAGCTCTCCTCATTAGCTCCGTGAGCCTGGAAATCACTTAACTTCCCTGAGCCTCAGTTTTCACAGCCACCAAATGAGATGACACCACTTTGGGGGAGTTAAAAACTGCGCTGAGTTAAATAGTGTACCCCTAAAATCTACATGGAACCTTTGATTGTGACCTTTTTTGGAAGTAGGGTCTCTGAATATGTAATTAGTTAAGGTAAGGTCATTCTGGATTAGGGTGGGCCCTAAATCTAGGACAACGGGTGTCCTTAAGAGAAGACAGAGACAGAGACACAGGGAGAATGCCACGTGAGGATGGAGCCACAGACTGAGGTGATACAGCTGCAGAACAAGGAAAACCAAGGCTGCTGGCAACCACCAGAAGCTGGAGAGGCAAGGGAGGGGTCTCCCCTAGAGCCTCTAAAGGGAGCATCGCACTGCCACACTGTCCTTCCAGACTTCTCGTCTCTAGAACTCTCAGAGAATCCATTTCTGTTGTTGTAAATCACCCAGTTTGTAGGACTTTGTTACAGCAGCCACAGGAAACTAATACAATAGCTGATAATTAATGCTGAAAAATATTTTTCAGCATTATCAGCTATTGTATTAATAACACAGTTACACACAAGGAAACAGAGGTTAAGAAGTGTGTGGCCCAAGGTTACACAGTGAAGCTGGCAGGAATTCAAACCCATCTGGTTTTATTCCATGCTAACAACCACACTGCTGTCATACCCATTCCTGCATGGAATTAAGACAAGGTATCGCTTCTGAATTTTCTAGTGGAAAAAAAAAAAAGGACATATATAAAATGTTTGGAATACTGCTTATCACATAGTAAGTGCTCAATAAAGAGTAGCCACTCCCAGCCCCCTAACCTGCTTGTCCTCCAAGTCAAAGGTCAGCAAACATTTTCTTTAAGGGCCAGACAGTAAGCATTTTAGGTTTTGCAGGTCCAGAGGGAAAATTGAAGTTATTATGTAGGGACTTATAGAACCATTAAACACAGAATCATTTAAAAATACAAAAACCATTCTTAGCTCAAGCACGGTAAGAAACAGGCGCCTGGGTGAATCTGGCCCGTGGGCTGTAGTCTGCAGACCCCGCTCCAGGCCATCTCCAGGCATCTCTACTGGTGACCCAGAGCCTCTAATCTGCAGGTCATTTTGTACTTCTCCCTGTCCCTTACCCCACTCTGCAGGCAAGCAGCCCCTTCTGTGTTCTGCTCCCACCCCCCATGGACACTCCCCCCGTTAGGATGTTATCACATCTGGTCTGAATTCCTGTGAGAGCTCTCCACAGAGCTCACTTAACCCCCAACCACGTTCTACACCTGCCACCAGGACCTGTCCATCTTAAGTGCAGGCCTGACCATGTCAGCACCCCATATGATCTTCCATGTTTCCTCTATAACCTCCAACAGCAGCTGTAAACCCAACAGTACATCAAAAGCATGTGAGGAGCTTTTCAAAGAACGCCAATGTCTAGGCAGCACAGACATTCTGATTCAGATCCAGGGTGGGGCCCCATTTTCTGCTGTATCCCCTCAGCAGCTGGTTCTGAGAGGCAGTCAAGACTGATCCCATATGGTTCGGCCCAGAATGCCCTTCCTCCACTCTGCCGGCTGGGCAAACTTCCACTTGTTTTCAAGACTCTTCTTAGACTGAGACTGGCAGAAGCCACCCCTGAACCTTCCCATCCACTCCCCATAATTACTCCTCCTTCTGTCCTATTTCACATCATGGTGCATGTCCACGACTGTGTGTCGCACAGTACAGTGACAGCTCCTCACTTCAGTTCCCTTCACTGACCTGAGCACTGGGTACCTTGCTTATCAATTACTGTATGCTTGTCAAATCTATGCTAAAGCATTGTAAGATCAGGAGTGCGCTTTCCCCCTATGCTCCTCCAAAAGTCACACTGTGACCATATTTCAAAGGGAGAATCCAAATGCTGCCCACTCAAGCCTCTAACATAAACTGACAATTCCTCTCTATCCCCTGGACTCCCATGCACCGTCTTGTTCGCAGCACTGAGTTAAATCAACCTTCTATCTCAGTCCTCTGTGCACACATTCTACTTCCCTCATGGAACTGAGAGAGTCTTCCATGAGGGCAAGTACCTACTGCTCCACACATGAGCTCAGTGCTCCATGTGCATCCAAGTCAAGCAACAAGGTGAATGTATTCTCTGGATCTTGTGCTCTGAATTAAGCAAATGAGACCCCAGTAAAAATATTATAACTAAAACTTACTAATGAGGAAAATGTGTGTATGTATATGTGTGTGTGTGCATGCGTAAGTTTAAACACCAAGAATCAATATAAAGTGAAATCATGAGGTATACAGTATTAATTCTCTGGCACTTTAAGCATTTTCAAACTTCCTCTCCCCTCCCCAATGAATTACGGAAAGTCATTTCATAAACACATAACTCTAAGACTTTTAAATCACTCACATTGTTAATGACTTCATCCATAAAATACATCCAGATTCTATCTTTATTTCCTGTACACTTTTAGACTGTTATCCATCATCATATAAATGGAAAAACAAAAACATCTTATAAATCTATTTCAAGATCAACCAAGTAGCTACTGAGTGCTTACTTCATTAATCCAACAAGCATCCATTAAGTACTTGCTATGCATGTATAAAACAGTATTTAACAGCTACACAACACAGGAACATAAAAAACCCACACACTAATAACTGAGCACCGCATAAGACAAGTATTCACAAAAGGACTACAATCCAAGGGGGATACTCCAAGGAAGGAGACTAGACCTGAAGCTTGAAAGTGCTTGTGTTGGGGTGGGGAGACATGGAACAGAATGCATGAGCCTGATCTACCTAAAAGGAGAAAACTCAGGTCCTGATTGCTGCTCCCCACTGCTGTTCTGACAATTCTTATTGTAGGCCAGGCCAAAATTGCGGAGTCACCATTGATGACTCCTCTTTCTCTCGCATGTCACATCCTTCACAATCCCATCCCTCAGGAAAACCTGTTGATTCTACCTCCAAAATATATCCAGAGGGGGATCCCCTCCCCTACCACCTCTGTTGTCTCTACTTTGGTTCAGGCCACCAGCATCTCTCACCCGGATTACTTGAGAATTTCCTACTAGCTCCCTGCTTCCATCCACCTTTGACTGCCCCACGCCATTCTATTCTCACTGCTCTGGACTAAGTCTGTTAATATGTCCAGCTGGATGTCATACCTTGGCTCAAAACTCTCTAATTGCTTCCATCTGACTTGGGCTTTCATCCCAAGCCCTAACAGTGACCTGCAAAGCCTTGCAAATCTCACTTTCCATGACCTCATCTCCTAGGATCCTCTTAACTCCAACCACCTGGCCTTGCTGTTCCTCAATCTGCTTGGCACATGCCCACTCCAGGGCCTTACGTTAGCTAAACCCTCTGCCTGACAAGCTCTCCCCTGAGATACCTGCTTGGATGACTCCTCTGACTCCAGAGTGATTCAGGTCTCTGCTTAAATCTCACTTTCTCAATGAGACCTACTTTGAGCACTCTTTCTAGTACTTCATCCTCCCTCCCATGCCCTCTTTCCCTGCTCTACTTTTTTCTCCTAGCACATACCAAACTCCAACATACATTAAAACTTACTTCCTGTGTTTGTTTTTCATTGAGTGTCTCCACCCTGCTAGACTGCAAGCTCCACAAGGGTGGGGATCTTTGTTTTGGCCACTGATGCAACACTAACATCTTGAATAGTGCCTAGACAATGAAGGGTACGTACCTATTTGTTGAATAAAATCTAGTTTATCTTTTAGAGCGCTCTATGAATAAATCTAATGATTTTAGCTCCCCTTCCTTCACTGTCCCCTTACCTGCAAAATAACAATTTATTTAGCAGAAGAGGAAAGTCAAATTACAGTGAGAGATAAGTCATAAGAAAAGGTACAGAAATGACATATGAACTAAAACTCGTTCAAATTAAAGTTTAATCAAGCTATAAGATCAATATCAGAGGCTGGGCACAGTGGCTCATGCCTGTAATCCCAGTACTTTGGAAGGCCAAGGTGGGTGGGTAGATTGCTTGAGGCAGGAGTTTAAGACCAGCCTGGCCAACACGGTGAAATCCCATCTCTACTAAAAAAATATAAAAGTTAGCCAAGCATGGTGGCACATGCCTGTAATCCCAGCTACTCAGGAGGCTGAGGCAGGAGAATCTTTTGAACTCGGGAGGCGGAGGTTGCAGTGAGCCGAGATCGCATCACTGCACTCCAGCCTGGGCAACAGAGCAACACTCCATCTTAAAAAAACTGTCATAATTTATCTCTTTGGTGGTCCTATTAATTTGGGTCAGAGAGAAGTCGCTCCAGCTGTCTACCACACTGCAGCTTCAGAATACCTGGGAACCCTCACCAGGCGGCAGCAGGCCAGGTATTAATCACGTTTACATTCCAAGTTCCTAGTGAGGTAAGCCTGCAATGCATGTTTGCTGATATGAACTAAACGTACATAAATGTTCTTTCATACCAATTGGTAAGGGCTTTTCATGCTCCCAGATTAAGAGTCACATAAGCAGACAGAACACTATTAAAACCAGCCTGAAACAATGTCTAAACGTTTCCTGGATACATAAGACTAATCTTATTTTTTTAAAAAGTCAACTAACAAAATGGTACCTAGGAAATGATGAACCTCACTTTTACAGATGAGGAAACTGAAGCTCAGAAAGTTAAGTGATTTGCACCAGAACACAAGTGATTTGGGTTGGAGGGAGCCAGCAGGAGACAGTTAACATACACTCTTCAATGTGAACAACAACAAACCAGTTACTCCAAATAACATCGACATTTATCCCAGTTACCATTACTTCCAGTGTGCAATACAGGGCAAACTGATTAAAGTAGATATTTAATTGCTAGACTGAAGACTCCTTGAGCTTTTGTACTTTTGCCTGCAATTCGGGTGGCAATAGTTTGCCAGGAAGGATGATAAGATTACTGAAATTGTCCTTCAAAGGAGAGTGCTCTTAATTTTTTTTTTTTTTTTTTTTTTTTCCTTTTTAAGGTACAAGGTCTCACTGTGTTGCTCTAGCTGGATTTGAACTCCTGGGCTCAAGTGACCCTCCTTCCTCAGCCTCTCATGTAGCTGGGATTACACGCATGTGCCACCATGCCTGGCTGCCATTGCCTTTTAAATTCACCTATTTTTCAAAAATAAACATTTAGTGACTAGCTACTAAGAACCGTAACATTTAATTATTATGCTGACCTTGTGAGGAAGTTCCACCACTTGGCCAAAGATAACTGAGCATTACGCAGGTTAAAATAACTTGTTCAAAACTCCTCCATGCTCACATACTGACTCTCCAGAGCCCGTGCTGGTCCCGACAGGCCAGCTCCCACGGCGATGAGGCTCCGCACCCACGGCTTTTTGGCTTGGCTGTGCCCTTCACTGGCACAGCTCTCTCAGCAGACCCAGCCTAGTGCCATCCCCTTGGTGCAACTTCTGGGGCAGACTGGCCCATCCACCAGGCTCTCAGAAATCTGGCACAAGGACCTGCCGAGGCTGACTGATCTGTCTTTATAGCTAGTCAAAGAACTCACTAAAGACCAGAGGCCTACCCAGCCCTCCTGCAGACACCGGCAGAGCGGCCAGATTCTAGTTGGTGTTGTATACATGTGGGATATGATACACGTCTGCCTTCCGGATATAATCTCGTCAAACAGAGCTCAGCATTACTCTGCCACTTTATAATCCTTTAGTTAATGATATGGAGCTTCAAAATTATATGGCAAATTAAATCTAACTTGATATTTAAACTTTGATTTAAAAATACATGAGGCAATACAATAATAGTTTTTTATTCAGCCCGAAGAGAAGAACATGTTAAATAGTTTAAGGGAAGGGTTTGTAAGTGAATCACAGAACTTCTCACTTGTTTGAGTTCTGGCATCATGCTTGGAAGTCCTAAGATGGCCAGACAGGACAACATTTCTGAACAAGGAAACCCCATAGGCTCCCCGAGTTACTGGGAGGAGGGTGGGAGTGCAGGTCCTCTGCCTCCCTTCAGTCCCACTGCAATCGGTGTGACTCTGAAGGCTATGTGGCTCAAAAACGAAGTCTGAGAAACCCCTGACAGGGTGGTATGAGCAGTGCCCATGCCCAAGACTGTCCTTGCCCATGCCCAGTTTCATGCCCAAGACTGTCCTTGGGCAGTCACATTTATATTTTAACCAAGGAACTGAGTCATGTATTTCAAAAGCACCAAAGGTTACCTTATTTTCCCTAAGAAAACAAACTGGGGCAAAGGGTAAGCCCCAGACCTGTTCCCTTTTTAGAGATATGAAGTCTTCTTAGAGAACGTCTGGGGGTAAATGCAGCAGAGAGGAGAAATGGGTTCAACTAAAGATGGAGTGGAAAGCAAAAAGAATGAACAGCCTCAATTTCTAGCCCAGAGGTTTCAAAAATAAGGATGAATTTGCAAACAGCCCTGACTTCTTAGAGCTTTTTTCTGCATTCCTGGCACCACCCTTTCAGGGCTATTTTTAGCTACAGGAGAATGGGGAGCAGACAGGGAAGGTCTCAGTGTGGCCCAGCCTTACCTTGTGTGCCCTGCTGGGACTCCAGCTATCTTTAATTAATGTCTGAAGGACATGAGGCCAACTCTACTAGTGGTAAAAGGAAGCACAATGGTGAAATTCTACCCAGCAAGACTGATAGGCCCACTACTGGTATACCATTCCTGAGGTCCTGGGGCTATTTTTTATTGAAAAAAGGCTCCATCTGGGACACTTAAGAGAGCAATGAAGTAGATTCTACATATTTAAGAGTACAGAAAACAGGACTTCCTATTTACTTATCTAGTCCTGCCTCCCTGCTTCACACAGCCCAAACCAACAAATCAATTTAACACTATTATACACCTTTTCTCTAGAATAAAGACATTTCACTTAAAAGAACTTCCTTTAGCCATCTTTATTTAGTCCAAATTCCTAAACAAGGATGAAACTTCTTTTACAGTCTTTCCTTTTTGCAATAACCCCAAGAGGTAAACCTAAAGCTTTTAAACCTCAACTTGCTGCCCCTAGATTTAGCTTTATTAAATATTAGAGATCAATTACATCTTTGGAAACAAAACTGAATATGCCAAGAAAGTAACAATAAAATATATTCCTCAGTACTACCCCAAACTCACCAACATCAACACCATAAAGGTATACTGCAGACAGGCATGATAAAGAGGGAGAACATAACATGTTATCACTTAAGAAAAAAAATCAAGACCACAGGGGTTACATTTCGGTGACAAACATGTGCATACTGCCTAGTTGGGGATCGATGAGCTGCCTATGAACAAAGAACTTAAAGGACTCCCATTAGGTCGAAGCAAAACACAAATAAAATTTCAGTAGATTCTGAATTCCCATCTAATGTACCGCAGACTACAGCAAACTACCATCTTTCTTTGCTCAACTCCATTAACCCAAATAGTTCTGTTTATCTAAGACTCCATTCATTGATGGAAAAAAATCAAAATTCCAGAATTCTCTTTTGGCTGAAGGAACTGTATCGCTTTCTTCACTTTTGCAGAAAGTGTGTACATTAAAACCATTACTAAAGAATGGGTTCAGTATTTAGTACAGTCAGGAAAATGTCAGCCCGCCACATTTAAGAGTATTTGAGTTTTCCACCCTCATTTTGTAGCTGGGTTCTCATCAGGATGGCATCAGACATCCGTCCCGAAACCAGTGTGTTTTCTGAATGGGACACAAAGGCACACTGCAAAAGATGCTCACACTACTGAAATGTCACTCAGGCTGAGTGCCTGGGAAGTTCAGCAAAGAAGAGTCTAGCAAGACTTGCTTCCCCTTCCCAGTTTTTATTAATTAAGCCTGTATGGTAAGGAAGAGGTGCCATGAGATGACCAGGCAAAAATAAAGCTATCAGGAAAGTACATTCAAAGATAATTTGCTGGAGAAGCTTACGATGGGGTTGATAGTTAAACTGCAGCCAGCAGTTTAACACAGCACTGCCCGATAGAACTTTCAGCACTAATGGAAAAGTTCTATCATCTCTGTTGATCAATATTGAGTTCCTTAGTCACATTAGCCATATTTCAAGTGTGTAACAGTTGGAGTGGGGGAGGTGATGGAATTGAGGTGCTCTTTACAATCACAAGTCCTGAATACGCTCAAAAAGCTTTTATCCTGGCTTATATTTGTCTCATCTATACTCCTAAAAATGGCCTACACTAGCATCCTTGATAAACACTGGCTATAAGCAAATGCTTTAAGCCTTATGTACTGTACACTGTCACTTTAAATGGTAGTACTTTCTAAAGATGTGTCATCTAGGGACACAGGCTCACTGTACATTACACACCAAGATTACAGCAGAAACAAACTATACTGAATATCAACTGCTGTTCTTTCCAAAGTTCCTAAAGATTATGTTTAGTGCTCTTGGATCTGTTTAAGCCACATAAAACGATACTGGTTTTAATGAAGGAAGTTTTTCAAATCCCAAGTGATAGGAGACAAATCCAGTTCTATAATTAAAAAAAGATAAACTAGGCTGGGCATGGTGGTTCATGTTTGTAATCCCAGCACTTTGGGAGGCTGAGCTGGGAGGACTGCTTGAGCCCAAGAGTTAGAGACAAGCCTGGGCAACATAGCAAGACACTTGTCTCCACAAAATAAATAAATAAGTAAATAAACTACATATTTTTTGTTTTTTTGTTTTGGACACAGGGTCTTGCTCTGTCACCCAAGCTGGAGGACAATGGTTCAATTATGGCTCACTGCAACCTCAAATAAACTCCTATCCTCAAGCAATCCTCCAGTATCAGCCTCCCCAGTAGCTTGGACTATAGATATGAGCCACCATGCCACGCTAACTTCCTTATTTTTTGTAGACATGGGAGTCTCCCTGTGTTGCCCAGGCTGGTCTCAAACTCCTGGCCTTAAAGCAATCCTCCTGCCTCGACCTCCCAAAATGCTGGGATTACAGGCGTGACCCTGGCCATAACCAGATGGTTTAATAGACTAAGTAGACCATTGCTATAAACTCAAAATAGATATTAGAACACACACGATACCTTTTCTAATACACGATTTCAAAAGCAGGCCACTTGACAAAGGCTGAGTGCATGGTGTGATTGACAGTGAATGAACTGATGCCAACCTAAAGTAGACAGACACTGGCGGCCCAGCACATATGTCCAAGTGTCTGTACTTGGTTCCATCCTTTCAACTATTTACCGGTAATTTGCACAAACTCACAGAAATGTGTAACAGGGCAGCCAGCATAGGTCCAGAATGATGTAACCCAATGGAATTTAAATGCTAAGTCCCTCTACTAAGGTTCACAAAGGAAGTTCCACCAACACCAGTCAAAAAAGTCAAAGATTCATAACAATTTATATTTTTAAAAAAAGGCATAGGGAATGTAAATACAGGTTTCATATAGGTCAACAGCAATGTGATTGCACAAAAAGCGAATTCAATATTAGACTGCATTTACAAATTGCAAATTGCCAAGAAAGTTACTGCTCTCTACTAAAATTAGTACTGATGTCCAGGGTACTACCTTTCAGCAGCAGCAACAAGACTGAAAGCGTTTGATCATTCTCCCAGCAAGCCCCTTTCCCCCATAAGAGTCAGAAGACCAGTCACACATTTGGAAGGGGAAGGAGAGAAGCAGAGAGGAAGGAAGCGAGACTGCTGTCTCCAAATGTCTGAAGGCGGTCCCAGGGAACAGAAAGACAATCAAGGGAGGCAAACTTCAGTTCGATGCAAGAAAAGACATGCCAGAGTTAGGGTTGCTCATAAACGGACTGGCACACAAGAAAGGCAGTGAGCACTTCATCAGTAAAGGCCAGACCTGCTCAGGAAACAGGGACAGTAAGTTTCCCTGCTGCCTAGCCGCCCTTACACTGGACATTCACAGGCAAGACTGCCTCACTAACTCCCACACCTCCCCATTCTCTCGATCAAGGCATTATATCAGAATGCACATTAGTGAGAAATGTTAAGACAAGGACTACTGCTATATATATATTTTTTTAATTTGCAAATTCCGGTGCTTTAGCAAAGGTCAGAGACACTAACAACTATTAATAACTCATGAACTCTGACAGTTGGACAGCTAACTCACAGGGATACCAGTAACGCCACTCTCAGATCCAATCCTCAGATTAAATTCACTCTACGTCGTTTCCCTATACAATTTTCCTAAGCAACGTTCTCAATTTCAGTACATTAATAGATTCCAAACTCAAAATGAGTACGCTTTTCCTGAAATTAGGGTTTTTACTTCACTTCACAAAGTAAATTAGGGTTTTTACTTCACCTCGCGAAGGTTGCAGGCAAGAATTCTTTGCAGGAAGTTCTTAAGCTCAGAGAATTGATCTTAATTCCTCTACCAAAGCAAAGATTGAGAGGTGTGGAAGGGTGAAAGCAGATTTCTCTTTATTTACAGACATCCGTTCTTCTCCATTATTTCCTCACTTTTTGAAACCGACCACTAAGTGACAGTGCGGTGTTCAAACAGATGCCTAACATGGTTTGGGTTCCCTTCTAATTCTACCCTCGTCTGAAGATTACAGATCTGAGCAGCTGATTACTCAACTATTCAAACTCTAAAATGATAGCACTCTTATCAAAGGTACTCTTTGAACCTTCGAGAAAGAGTACTCACTCCCTACCGGGAGATACTCGAGGAGGAAGCTGCCTGTCGAGCAATCCACCTTACACTGGGGAGAAGAGCCAGGCGTCCACGTCTCTGCTCGCTTCCCCACCGGTAGAATATGAGTCTGAAACCCACAGTAGTACTGCTGTCGAAGTCACCCCTTTCAGCCTGCACAATACATTCCATATCACCTGATCTAAGGGCCAGGCTTTACCTTTCTGAACGTGGATGATGTCCGGGAAGTTGGCCAGATGCCCCTGATACAGCGCTAATAGGTCCATGACGGGATCCAGGTCCTGCCTGGGCTGCTCCGCGAAGAGCTCGCCAATGGCGTCGTAGGCATCTCCGGTGAAGGCGATGGCCTGGTTCAGGCCCACCGAGAAGGCCTGCTGGTCCAGCTCAAAGGCCTGGCTGAGGCCGCGGAAGGACTGGCCCACTTTCTGATACTCCTTTTTGAAGCCGGTCACCTGCTTGCGCGCGAACTCATTGGCCGTGTGGTTGAGCTGCAGCGCGCTGTCGTCCATCTTCTTGGTGAAGCACTTGAAGCCGTCGATCTTGCTCTCCACCTCCTGCAGGTCAAGGGCAGCGGCAGGGGGTGTGCTGAGGGTCAAGAAGAAGTTGGCACCCACCATCTCGTCCTTCTCGGCCTTCCTCTTGCCCTGCTTCCAGGCTTTCTCGTCGGTGCTGATGGGACATGTCAGGAAGTGCTGGAAGACGTCGCACTGCGCCAGCACCGGGTGGCTGGCCATGTGGTTCATCCACCAGATCAGGCCCTTCCTTCGCTTAGAGATGAAGTCCTCCTCGAAGCGGCCAGTGGCCTGCTTCTCGGGCAGGTGGGGCACGGAGATGACCGGGAACTTCTCCGCCAGGCGAGCGTAGAGCCAGTCGAAGTGCTTGTAGCGCCGATGCACCGGCACCTGCGTGTGCGTGGGCACCAGCTTGTAGGAGATGTAGCTCTTCATGCCCTTGAACTTGGTCTGCTTGGTGGGGTCGTCGATGGTGCACTGGAACGGGTAGGGGTTCTCCTGCCACTCGGGGCCATAGGGCCCCAGCACCACGCACAGCTTGTCCCCGTCCTTCACGAAGCCTGACGCCTCCCCCAGCACGAAGGCCTCCCCGCCGGACTTGACGAAGGTGGAGAAGCGGTTGAGGTTGCGGCTCACTGTGGCCGAGCTCTTGGCCCCCGACGGGTGGTGCTGCGGAGGCGCCGAGCCGCTGCGGGAGCCCAGGGACAGGTCGGAGCGCGTGGACAGGCGATAGCGGCCAGCTGCGCCCACAACCGCCGACGAGGAGCCGTCGAGGTCCGGATATGCTCCGCTGCCCAGAGCGCCCGGCTCGTCAGCCACCGTGGAGCTGTCGTCCCACTCGTCGTCCCAGTCATCATCGCTGCCCTGGCTGGCCTGGTAGCCGCCGTAGAGCTGCTGAGGCGACGGCTGCAGGGCGCCCCCACCGTACGGGAAGCCCGCGCCGGGCGGCTGGAAGGTGCTCGGAGGCGGCGCCTGCTGTGGCTGCAGCAGCGGCTGGAAGGCGTCGGGCGGCGGCTTGAAGGAGGCGGGCGGCGCGGCGGGCAGGGGCTCGAAGCCCCCGGGGGGCACATTGGCATAGCGTGCCGGGGCACTCGGGCCGCCGTCTCCCGCCTGGCTGGGCTCGGGGGCGCGGATCACCTGCACGTAGGAGGCTGGGAAGAGGCCGCGGTCGCCGCGGCTGTTGACCCCCTCGAGCCAGCCCTCGATGTCCTGCTCGCTGCACAGGCTCAGCACCTCGTGCTCCCGCAGCGAGATCTCGCCCGGGTTCTCCGACCTGAAGTCGTACAGCGCCCGGGCGCGCAACGCCATGGTCCCGGCGCCCCGACTAGCGGTCCCGACTCCCGGCTTCCCGAGCCGAGGCCCACCTAAGGAGCCCGCGGTGCAGCTCGACCCTGGCGCGCGGACTGGAGCCCCCAAAGCGGCGAACCCACGCTGCCCGGACCCGCCGGTCGCGCCCTCCGCTCGCGGCGCCTCCACTTCGCAGTGCCGACTGCCTCGCTGCGCCGCCGCAGCCGCCACCGGTCGGGGGCGGGGCCCGCGGCCTCCCACGTCTCCAGCTGCGCTAATCCACGGCCGAGAGCCCATTGCCAGGCGAGAGCAAGCGATGGCCGAGCCGCCGAGTCCACCGCCCGCCTCGGCTTTGCGGCGGCCACTGCCCCCTCGTGGCCGGTGCTGCGAAGCCGGGCGCGGTAGTGAGCGCGGCTGAAGGAGGTTTCTATTCCGAAATGAATTATCTGAGATTTTTTTAGGCTTTTAAGTTAAACATTCTCTAGAAAGTAAGTTAGTATTTGCATGCATGATAAACGTTCCCACTCTGAGCGCTCAGTGAATGCTCCTAGAATTGCTTAACCCACGCATGTAATATTTTGCAATGCGAATAAGTGATTACACTAAGAAAACAGGATGCCTCTGCGGAGGGGCTGTTCGCCTATGGAGCAGGCTCCCTTCCCTCTTCTGCTCAAGGAGAGGAGATTGACAAGAACAAAGTAAGGGCCACAGAAGGTGCTGTGGTTGACAAAATTAGAAGCAAAGAGAGTTTCCAGTACAATGAATGCGCACACATTTATTACATGCATGTGTCGCCTCTCCTCCCAAAGATATATGTAGTGCAGTGAATAAGAGCTCAAACTTCGGAGCCAGGCTTCTGAATTTCAATCTGTGTTCTGACACTAACTAGCTAGCTGTATGACCTGGAGCAAGTCACTTATATGGTTCCTACCTTCAGAGGTTGTTGTGGGGATTCCATCATAAAGTAATCCCTGTTTTACAGATGAGGAAAGTGAAACAATATCTGGCAGGGTAAGCAGACTTGAAGGGTTAGCTGCTGCTTTTGCTGCTGTTATTGTTATTTGGGGGAAGCAAAATCCCTGGCCTCTTTCACAAAGGGAATATGGGTACTAAACTCACAATTGCAGGGTACATGCACGAGGAAGCGTCCCAATGCTCACATTGCCACTCCTAGTATGAGGTCAGTGACCATCCATCCATCTGTTGTCTCCATGTCTCACTGTATTTATATTATTTTTAAGATAAATAGAACAAAAATGACTTCCTGAAATAATCAGTTCCAATCTATCGTTGCCTTGTTTCCTATCTTCTTTTCCTTCGGTGTATAATTTGCCCAAAGCTTTTTCTTCTCATAATCCCCTCTTATTAAGTCTAGGCTAATTATTCCTTTGAAGACACTTCTAATTGGGGTTCCGCATTCATGTGTCATTAATTTCAGCCTGTCCTCTGACCCTTTTCAAGGAAATCTGGGAAACGGGCCAGAAGAGTGTACAATTATTCTAAGGGCTGTGGTATTGTAAGCATCTTGCACAAAACCACCAACCCAGTATACCAGAATCACTCCCACAGTGTTTATCCTAATGCAAAACCTTAATTCAATTCAGTAAGCATATTCTAAATTACATTTTTAGCTGAAAATTCTGGGTTTTGACTGTTCTCACAATAAGCAACAGGGGTCATTGAATTTCAATGCCAACATTTCATGTGGTCAGAAACATGAAGTCCACATTAACTAAACCTCTAGAATACAACTCATTTTACTTCTGAAAAGCTAGAATATGTAAGATAAATAGTTTCACCCCTTCTATTGGTTTAGTAGTTACTTTTTAGATTAAAGTACAGTAACTTTGGGCTTATTTCAGGTGTGGAAATTCCAGGAGTTTAAGGTGATGGTTTTTTACAGACTGGTTGAGCTACTCTGTAGAAACAGTGGTTGAGGAATTATTGGGTGTCCGAGGTTGTTTGCAGCACTGAGGCATGGGCATCTGCAGGTGCTTAGTTTGTAGGAGTCCAGTGGGAGGCCTCTGTGCTTGCCACACATTGCGCTTCCAGAAGGATGAGGACAGGTTGTCATGATGTTTGGGCCTATGGCCACTAGCGGCAGGAAAATCCCTACCTCTAGAGGGTCTTAGATATGTAGAAAATTGTGCTGAAGTATTAACAATCTATAACCGTTCACTCGGGGAAATAGATACAGTAACATATTTTGTAAAGATTTCTCTAGAAAATGGAGCATGTTATTCACAGTTTAGTTTACAAAATCATTATAACCCACCATAATGCTTCTGAAAAGTTTTTAGGGGACACTAAATGACCCCAAACAATTGCATTTTCTTACTTCCTCCCTTGGCCTGAGAGGCCTTAGATGGCCTGGCCCTTGGCTATCTTTCCAACGCCTTTTCCACTGAAAGAAGCCACAGTGGTTGCTTTGCTATTTCTGGGACAAGCCAAGCACGTTTCTCACTGAAGATTTTGCCTTTGCTGTTCTCTCTCCCTGGAATCCTCTTCCCCGGGAGATCCACCATACCACATCATCGCTTCACTTGGTCAGAACCATGGGGCTTTCCATCCCTCCTTTCTTCTCCTGCCTTGGAGATCCCGGAAGACAGAGTGAGCCTAGGTCCCTGAGTCACCGACCCCAATCACACTTTGTGAGAGAAAAATCCTTTATCCGACTAAGCCACTGAAATTGCAGGGTTTGCTGAGGCAGCTGGTATTAATTATCCTAATCTCCCTCCCTCCCTCCCATCCCCTGTCCATCCCACAGTCTCACTATTCTTTGTAGCACCTGTGACCTAAGATAAACACGGCAATACATTAACTGCCTCCCCTATTACAATGCAAACCTTTTCAGGGCAATGAGTTTTTCTGAGCACTGAGAATATAGCAATGAACAAAACAGACGTGGTAGGCAACCAGTTAATATTTGTTACGTGAATGAAAGAATGTCCACTTACGTCCTCCTTAGATGAAGTCAGCTCTCTCCAGTAGCTCTTACTGTGTCTGAGTCAGCTTGCCTGGTCCCCTCTGCCACCCAGCTGTAATTAAATGTTTCTAAGGCAGCTACATAACACTTCTCTTTAAATCAACAACGTTAAAGGTAATGCAACCACCCAGAACACCACTACAAATTTTCAGATTGCTGGAAATTTCACCATTGCGGAGTGGGTCATGATTATTAACACTAGATTTATATTTTACTTGAAAACACTCTTGTAATGCATCAAGCATTACACAAATATGTACACATGATTTTAGATGCACGTACACCTTTCCTGTGTTATTTCCTACTGTATTTTCACACCAACTCATGCATGCATGGAGCAGATATTGCCATCCCCACTATCACAGATCAGGACAGCCAACTGCAGAGAGGGTTGTCTGCTGAGGTCAGGTGGCTGGGGAGGGAACCAGCAGCTACTCAGCTGTCCTGAGAACTTCCGTTCACTGGGTCACAGGTCTGCACTCTGCTGGCGCCTCAAAACTACTACTATTATTAAACAGCATCTAGGCCCAGCACAGTGGCTCATACCTACCTATATATGTTTTACATATAACATCTAAATTTATATATTATATATAAACATATATACATATTCATATATAATATAGAAAATTATATAATATATAAAATTATATATAATATATAAATTATATATTATATATTATATTATATAATTATATGTAATATAAATTTATATTATATAAGTTTATATATTATACAGAAAAATTTATATATAAATTTATAAATAAAAATTATGTATACATTTTATACATGTGTATATATGTATATATACACACATATATGCACACACATACATATGTAATATTGTTTTGTACAGTTATATATTTTATACATTATAAATAAAATAAAATGAAGAGCATCGGCCACTTACTAGAAGGTTTGTAGCTGCAGTTTAACAGAAAGCCTGGCTCACGCCTGCAATCCCAGCACTTTGGGAGGCCAAGGCAGGTGAATCACTTGAGGTCACAAGTTCAAGAACAGCCTGGCCAACATGGCAAAATCCTACCTCCACTAAAAATACAAAAATATTAGCCATGCATGGTGGCGCACACCTGTAGTCCCAAGGCATGAGGATTGCTTGAACCCAGGAGGTGGAGGTTACAATGAGCCAAGATCATGCCAACGCACTCCAGCCTGGGCAACAGAACAAGAGACTCTGTCTCAAAAAATAAACAAATAAATAAATTTTAAAAAGTTAAAAATTAAAAAATTAAAAATAAAAAAAGTAGCAAGGCATAGTGGTGAACACCTGTAATCCCAGCTACTCATGAGGTTGAGGCATGAGGATTGCTTGAACCCGGGAGTCAGAGGTTGCAGTGAGCTGAGATCATGCCACTGCACTCCAGCCTCAAAAAACAAAAAAGAAAGAAAGCCTGAATTAAAAAACAGTGCTGTGTCTGAAAGGAAGGCTATTTACTGTATCTGTTTACTTGGTTTCATCTGGTGTTTAAACTCCATGAAGGCAAGAGGTTTGGTTTGCTTTGTTCACTACTGCATACTAAATTAAATGATTGTCAAATGAATGAAGGAAACATTTCCAAACCTTAATTTCTTAGCAAATGTGGGAATACAAATAATCTACTTCATTGGGTCATATCAGGACTTAATGAAGTAATAAGTTTGTATGGTATTTTACAGTGCTCAAGATGAAAAGTAATTTTAATATAATTAAAAATATAGTCCAGTTATTAAAATCAGATTCCCAAATTACGCAATTGATTCTTGCAGTGAATACTTAGCATGGATAAATTTTCATATTTGGATTTTATGATGTTAGCTGCTTCTACAGTGGTATTTACAGCTGAGAATGTACAAATACCTAGAAAATTATTCACCTCTATTGAAGAAATCTTCCATTGTTTATAATTACTGGACCTCCTTCATACATAGCTCATTTCTGCTTGAAAATCAAATCAAGGACCTGATTCAATATTTATTACCTGACACTTCCCTTACTAAATTTTCCTCTTTTCTCCCATGTGTATTTCACTAAATTAACTCAGCTTTTGATTGATGAGTGTGTTCTTGTAGATATGTTTCCCCATTTGCTCTGTAACTGTCCCATTTTGTTTTGTTTTCTTTTTTTGAGACAGGGTCTCACTTTGTAGCCCAAGCCGGGAGCTACAGTGCAGTGGCATGAACACGGCTCACTGCAGCCTCTACCTCCCAGGCTTAAGCAGTCCTCTCACCTCAGCCTCCCCAGTAGCTGGGACTATAGGCACACACCACCATGCCCAGCTAATTTTTGTATTTTTTGTAGAGACAGGGTTTCGATCTGTTGCCCAGGCTGGTCTCTAACTCCTGGTGTCAAGCAATCCACCTGCCTTGGCCTCCCAAAGTGTTAGGATTACAGGCATGAGCCACTGCATCTGGCTAACATTTTTATAGTTTACAAATCAACATTCCTCAACATTTTGTACCAGAAACCACAAATTGTCAAACCAAGACCAGAATCTAGCCTAATGTTTAATGTGACTAATATTTAAAATGTAGGAGATTTCTCATTCTAAAATATTGATTCTGACATCTTTGCAGGAAAAATTACAATTAACTGATTAAAATAATGATCAAAATTTTTTTAAAAACTGTCAAAAAAGAATCCAGGCCAGGGCCGGGTACGGTGGCTCATGCCTGTAATACCAGCACTTTGGGAGGCTGATGCAGGCGGATCACGAGGTCAGGAGATTGAGACCATCCTGGCCAACACGGTGAAACCCCGTCTATACTAAAAATACAAAAATTAGTCGGGCATGGCGGCGGGCTCCTGTAGTCCAAGATACTCGGGAGGCTGAGGCAGGAGAATGGCGTGAACCCAGGAGGCGGAGCTTGCAGTGAGTCGAGATTGCCTCACTGCACTCCAGCCTGGGAGACAGAGCGAGACTCCGTCTCAAAAAAAAAGGAATCCAGGCCAGACACAGTGGCTCATGCCTGTAATCCCAGCACTTTGGGAAGCTGAGGTGCAGATCACTTGAGGTCAGGAGTTCAAGACCAGCCTGGCCAACACAGTGAAACCCTGTCTCCACTAAAAATACAAAAATTAGCCAAGTGTGGTGGCACACACCTGTAACCCCAGATACACCTGGGAGGTCAAGGCTGCAGTGAGCCATGTTTGTGCCACTGCACTTTCCTGGACAGCAGAGCAATACCCTGACTCAAAACAAAACAAAACAAAGCAAAGAGAAGCCATTAATTCAAATGCCCTCATTGGATAAAAGGACCAAACTCCGATTTTTTATCTTGCCCAAATTCTTACCTAAGGGGTCTGGGGAATCATGCCCTACAAATCATAAATTCTCATCAGATGGGTTTTATTTAACTCTATATATCATGACATACTTTTCAAACAGACTCTGGCATCATAACATTTTGAGACAAGGAAGAAAATCAAAATATTTTACCCCAAAACATATTTCTTTGCCATATTTTGAAATGGTCCTGCAAAGTTGTTTTTTGTGGGGGAAACTTTGAATCTGTAAAGAATCTCTTAACATAGCTAGATCTTTTTCACTCCAGACCCTCCCAATCCTGAAGAGACTAAGATCTGAATAGGAAACATTTGTTATCTGTCATCTCTTAGGGCAGCCGCTATAAGATTTCAAAAGAACTTTGTGTTTGGACGAACGGAGCCAAGACGGTGCACATCCGGGTTCTTCATCCCCCCTCCCAACTTTTCCGGTGCGCGAAAATGCAGCCAGCGACCCCGGAAGGTGCAAACCAACTGGGCATGCGCCAGGTGACGTCAATCGGAAGAGACCAGGATTTACCTGGTGGCACCTGCGGAAGGCCCCTGACACGCCCATGCCCCACCTATTGCCCTCCCACTCCTAGAAAAGCCGCTCTCCGCCATTGAGCCACGCGGACTTCCCAGCTTCCCACTGCCCTGGGAACTGTCGGAACTCCCTCGGAGAGCTTGGGGGAGGGGAACTCTGCCGGCCTTCTTTGCCAGAGGCCAACAGACTTCTCCACACCTTAGGTTACTAAAATAAACTTGCAGTTTTGCTCCTGACCTGTGCCTACTTGCTGGTTCTTTTGTGCTCCCTCTGGTGGTCTTAGAAAAACAAGACACTTTGGTCTCCACAGTCTTTAACTTTTTTTTTTTTTTTTTTTTTGAGACGGAGTCTCGCTCTGTTGCCCGGGCTGGAGTGCAGTGGCCGGATCTCAGCTCATTGCAAGCTCCGCCTCTCGGGTTTACGCCATTCTCCTGCCTCAACCTCCCGTGTAGCTGGGACTATAGGCGCCCGCCACCTCGCCTGGCTAGTTTTTTGTATTTTTTAGTAGAGACGGGGTTTCACCATCTTAGCCAGGATAGTCTCAATCTCCTGACCTCGTGATCCGCCCATCTCGGCCTCCCAAAGTGCTGGGATTACAGGCTTGAGCCACAGCGCCCGGCTCTCAGTCTTTATCTTAACCTGAACATTCCCTTTCTATCAATCCCAGGTCTTTAGACAAACTCAATCAATTGTCAATCAGAAAATGTTTAAATTCACCTATAGCCTGGAAGCCTCGGCTTTGAGTTGTCTCACCTTTCTGGAACAAACCAATGTATTTCTTAAATGATTGATGTCTCATGCCTCTCTAAAATGTACAAAACGAAGTTGCACCCCAACCACTTTGGACACATGTTTTCAGGCCCTCCTGAGGGCTGTGTCATGGGCCATGGTCACTCATATTTGGTGCAAAATAAATCTCTTCAAATGTGTTACAGAATTCGACTCTTTTCATTGACAGGTAACTAACATGTGGGCCTGGTGGAGGAGTAGGGAGTGGTAGGGAGGTGTAGGCCTTTGGTGAACTGAGGAGCACTTGCCCATCTAAAGGGGACACTTGGACTGAATCCCTACCCCTATGGTTTTATGCAGGAATATGGACCTTGTGTTGTCATATAGCTTGATTTTCCTAAGAAACCAGAAATGCTGATTTGCATATTAAAAAGTAGTAATTTTAAAAACATTTTGTGCACCAGCCAACACGTATCTAATGGCAAGATTTGCCCTCCTGGCCTCCAGCATGCCACGGCTGTTTTTGAAAGACCAAGTTATTTCTTACCCGTCTTAATCATGATTGTAAAAAAAATACCTGATATCTAGGAGGTGATGCTGTGTAGCATGCACTATAACTCTCTTGGAGATTACCTTTTCTTTATTATTGAGACAGAGTCTCACTCTGTCACCCAAGCTGGAGTGCACTGGTGCCATCTCAGCTTACTGCAACCTCTGCCTCCTGGGTTCAAACAATTCTCATGCCTCAGCCTCCCAAGCAGCTGGGACTACAGGTACATGCCACCATGCCCAGCTAATTTTTGTATTTTTAGTAGAGATGAGGTTTCACCATGTTGGCCAGGCTGGTCTTGAGCTCCTAACCTAAAGTGACCTGCCCACCTCAGCCTCCCAAAGTGCTGGGATTATAGGAGTGAGCCACCGCGCCCCGCCTCTCTTGGATGTTTCAAAATATATTTCAGGAGTTCAGGCCATAAGTGTGGCAAACACTTGGATAGATTTTCCCCAGAGCAGCTTTGGACAAACCCCTCCTTTAGAGAAAATCTCTGCTCATCTAACATAATGGATCAGATGACCTTTCAATGGCATAGATAGCACTGATGTCAACAAATTTCACATAAAGATCTACATATGCACCAGGCATCATTGTCACAATTTTCCAAACCAACTCGAAAATATACCTAGAGAAGGCCAGGTACAGTGGCTCATGCTTGTAATCCCAGCACTTTGGAAGGCTGAGGCAGGTGGATCACCTGAGGTTAGGAGTTCGAGACCAGCCTGGGCACCATGGTGAAAACCCATCTCTACAAAAAACACACAAAAAAGACAGATTCACAAGAGAAAAGAATAACAAATTTATTTAACTATGTTTTATGTAGCACAGGAGACTTCAGAAATGAAGACCCAAAGACCCATGGAAAGTTAAAATTCAGGAAATAAAACATTTTAAGTGAACATGGGCAGTTTCCTTTTTAAAGAAATCTTTTTAAAGAAATTTTATCAGCTGGGTACGGTGGCTCATGCCTGTAATCCTAGCACTTTGGGAGGCCGAGGCAGGTGGGTCACCTGAGGTCAGGAGTTTGAGACCAGCCTGGCCAATGTGGTGAAAACCCATCTCTACTAAAAATACAAAAATTAGCTGGGCATGGTGGTGCGTGCCTGTAGTTCCAGCTATTCAGGAGGCTGAAGCAGGGGAATCACTTGAACCCAGGAGGCAGAAGTTGGAGCTTTTTCCAAAAACAAACTCCCTTCTTGCCTGGGGACCAGCCTGCCTTTGTAGGACTAACAAACTAGCCGCAAGAGTTGCAACTTCCCCAATTACTCTTGCAGAGAACATGACTATTGTTGAGCTGAAGACTGGCCTTTTGAGATGTATTTTCAGATTTTTGCGTTTCTGATGACTGATCAGACTGATCAGGCCTTTTGAGATGTATTTTCAGATTTTTGTGTTTCTGATGACTGTTCAGACCCACCAACCTGTCCTGTGGCTCCACCCACAAACAGACTCAGGGCACATTTTCCAAACCCCTATGATTGCACTCACCAAACCAATCAGCAGCACCCATTCCCTAGCCCCCACCCAACAAATTATCCTTAAAAAACCCTAGCCTCTGAATTTTCAGAGACAGATTTGAATAACAAAACTCCAGTATCAGCTGGCTCTGCATGAATTAAACTCTCTGTTGTAATTCCCCTGTCTTGATAAATTGACTCTATCTGGGCAATGGGCAAAATGAACTTGTTGGGCAGTTACACTTTCACCCCTACAGAAGTGATACCTCAAAATATGGCTCTGCAAAATATCTCAAGTACTGATCTTAGGCCTTACAATATTGATGTTATCTCCAGTAACAACTTGAAGAGGAACAGAATCTTGCAGCCTCCAGCTGCATGACTCCTAAACCATAATTTCATATCTTTTGGCTAATTTGTGAGTCCAACAAAGGCAGTCTAGTTCCCAGTCAAGAAGGGAGTCTGTTTTGGGAAAGGGCTGTTACTGTCTTTGTTTTAAACTATAAACTAAGTTCCTCCCAAAGTTAGTTCGGCCTACACCCAGGAATAAACAAGGACAGCTTGGAGGTTAGAAGCAAGATGGAGTTAGTTAGGTCAGATCTCTTTCACTATCTCAGTTATGATTTTGCAATGGTAGTTTCAGTATGACAAGATGACCAGGAAAAGCACCATAAACAAAGATAAGTTCTGCTATGTAGATTTAAGTCAATGCCTTCTCCATTGATTAAGAGTCTGGTGATCTAGTATCCTTCTCTTCCTGGTGTAGCCAGGGAGACACTCTCACAAATGGAGATTTCTTTGATAGATGTAAATTTATCTCACATAGGATAACTTTTCAGAGCCTCTCCTATGTCTACAATTTCTCAAAATAACAGCTGAAAATAATTCTTATGCTAGAGTCATATTTTGGTCTGGCATATTCTGGTCTTCTAAAGTCATATTTTGGGTTGACTTGTGCTGGACCCCATTAATAGAGTGTTCTCATTTTTTATAGCAACATAATATCCAATGATGTGGACATACTGAGGGAGCACAGGGAATTTCACCCCAACATATAGCTCACTGCAGCCTGAACTCCAGGGCCCAAGCAGTTCTCCTGTTAGAGCAGGCAGATACCTAGACATGAGCAGGAGGGGGAGCCTGGAAAAAGGGAGGTCTGGAAAATCTCACACCTCAGAGACCACTGGAAACCTGCATGCTAGATATGATCAGAAAGGAGGGAAAATACCTATGTATGAAGAAATACCTCAGAACAACTCTTAAGATGCCCAGTGATCACTAACTCTGCAGTTCATCTGTCAGAATGGAACTAGCCACATGCTGATAAGGAGGGAAAGAGGGCAAAGGGGGTGGCTGGGCGTAGTGGCTCATGCCTGTAATCCCAGAACTTCGGGAGGCTAAGGTGGATGGATCACCTGAGTTCAGGAGTTCAAGACCAGCCTGGCCAACATGGTGAAACCCCGTCTCTACTAAAAATACAAAAATTAGTTAGGTGTGGTGGTGGGTGTCTGTAATCCCAGCTACTTGGGAGGTTGAGGTGGGACAATGGCAGAGGTTGCAGTGAGCCGAGATCACACCACTGCACTCCAGCCTGGACAATTGAGTAAGACTCTGCCTCAAAAAAAAAGGGGGGGGGGCAAAGGGGAAATTTCTAAGACTCTGAGAGATACACACGGGCAATACGTACACATATAACTGCTATATGACCTTCCTAGAGTGGCAATAATAAGCATCGTTGCCATTAGGTAGGATTGTACCCAACACCAGTCCTTGCATGTGCCTTAACTACCAGTAAAGCAGAATCCCACAAACCTAGAGCAGGAACCAGGCAGGAAAAAAGCAGGGACTTAATGCAGAAGGGGGAAGCTAGATAAAAATAAAAGTAGAGACTTGAGATAGAGGCAGGAACTTAAAGAAACAGTCCCAACATAATAAAAATCTCAACACAGAACCCTAGGGGCTGCTGGCTCATTCTCTTTCCAGTAACCCACTCTGACCTGTCTTTTAGAGCATACTATCTCTTTAAATAGACTGCAGCTACTATCACTCCCAGCAGGGTCAGCCCACTCCTCTCTTGGAGCATATTCTTACTTCCTTAATATGTCTTTGCTTACTTTACTAATTGGTCTCTTGGCCAGATTTCTTCTCCTAAGAAGACTAAGAACAGAGGACTCCACATATCCTGGTCACACTCCCACCTCAGCCTCCCAACTGGCTTGGACTACAGGCGTGCACCACCATGCCTGGCTAATTAAAAAAAAAATTGTGGCTGGGTAGGGTGGCTCACGCCTGTGATCCCAGCACTTTGGGAGGCCAAGGCAGGTGGATCACTTGAGGTCAGGAGTTCGAGACCAGCCTGGTCAACATGGTGAAACATCATCCCTACTAAAAATACAAAAATTAGCTGAGCATGGTGACACATGCCTGTAATCCCAGCTACTTGGGAGGCTGAAGCAGGAGAATCGCTTGAACCCTAGAGGTGGAGGTTGCAGTAAGTTGAGATCTCACCACTGCACTCCAGCCTGGACAACGCAGAAAGACTCTGTCTCAAAAAAAAAAAAAAAAAGAAAGAAAGAAAAAGAACTGTGTGTAGAGATGGGGGTCATGCCATGTTGCCAGGCTGGTCTCCAGTTGATCTTCCTGCCTCAGCATTCCAAAGTGCTGGGATTACAGGCACGAGCCACCACGCCCCATGCTGATCTAAATTTTTAAAGAAGTTGGAATTAGTCAAAGACGGGATTGGTATTCCAGGTAGGAAGAACATCAAAGACACAAAAAATGTTAAACGCCATGGTGGATATTAGGAAATACAAGAAATAATTGATATATTAATACTACAGTGTAAAACAACAGCAGGTGAGATGTAGAAGGAATTAAGGCAAAAACATATGTAAGGAAACGAGACTGTATGAGGATGAAAGGTGTTTGCAATGAGAGAAATGACAAACTGAGGCAGTAGAAAGACATCATAGAATGGTGGCCAGCATGGTGCCAGAAGCTCCCTCAGGGAACTACTGAATTGATACATGATAAAGATAGACAATGGCAGTCAGGAGGTCAAGAGAAGGGTAGAAGAACAATGCTGAGAAGGTAAAACTGGTAAGCCTTGATGCAAAGATATGAAGAGGAGGAGGTCGGGATGGATGGATGGTGACTATAACAAGGTAGAGAATTCAGGTGGAGGAACAAGTTTTGGGGAAAGGAGGAGAAGCTTGACTTTCAACAAGATTATTTTGAGGTACATACCCTTCACTACTACACTCCTGTAAGGGAAAAAATAAAAGGCACTATGTTATTCCAACTTTACTACTTGAGTTGACTCATGAGAGTATTGGTTTCTTATTTGGCAAATGGTAGAGCTTGAATGTGGATCCAACTTTTTAAATGCCAGAACCAGCCATCATTCCACTATGTACGCTCCTGTCAAAATAAGCAGTGCTCATAAAATCACATAAGTGAAAACAAGCACAGCTGGCTAAAATGAGGTGGCAAGGGTCAAGAGAGAATAATGGAGGAAGTATGCTAGAGATAGGTGGACTGGGATCCCATATGTAGCAGAATCATGGGGCTTGGATCCAGCTAACCCAAATTTAGAGAATACAAATGGAAAATTATAATTTTTAAAGATAATGCACATTTTAAGTCACGCCCTACTCTGTCTGTTGAGAAATGCAATCTACTGTGAACCCTGAACAGCCCTATACATTCTAGCTGGGTATGCCAATGTGGAAAGTAAAAGTAACACCTTTTCCTCACCTGTTGCAAGGATCATGACTGACACCCCTGTAACAAAAGACAGATTCACAAGAGAAAAGAATAACAAATTTATTTAACTATGTTTTATGTAGCACAGGAGACTTCAGAAATGAAGACCCAAAGACCCATGGAAAATTTTATGTTTATGCCTAGGTTATATGAAGAGGGGACAGTTGTGTAGAAATGTGATTGGACAAAAAGGCATATGACCTAATGGTAATAAACTACAGGGAACTCAGCAATGCCTGTTTGTTCAGATTCTCATTGGACTGTATAGCACTTCTTTCCTCTGATATAGGGCAGGGCCCCCTTGAATGAGGGCCTAGTAACCTACTTCTAGGCAAGATCAGTCAAAGAATTCCTTTATGGCCAACTCACACACAGGCAGGTAGTGGGAGGTCAGAGTCACCCTGTTGCTTCTGTAGCTTTAATTGCCAATGTGCTACATTTTGGGGTATTGCGTTCTGAGCCTCAACACTGAGAAACAAAGCCCTGGCCAGTCTTTTTCTAGGCTATTTCTCAGGGTTATGCTCGCAAAGAGAACCCTTGAGAAATAAGGCAATATCTTTCTCTGGGACAAGGGGAAGTTGTTTATTGCTTGCTATAAAGCAGTGGGTTCCTCGAGTTCAATGTCTTTTCCTGTAATGCAACTCATTGCATGTGCAGGCATCCATCTGAGCCACTCTGTGTTACCCCCACGGGACTTGGCAGAGGGAGGCAAGAAGAACCAACACAAACACGCTGGTGGTCATGCCTTCCGTGCCACGAGTATTAAAGTCCTTTCTCTCTGATCCATGAATCAGATGTCTTCTGCCATCACTCATAAAACAATAACAGATTGATGTATTTGCCTAAAAATATGATAAAATCAAGTCCCAGATCATGACCTTCCCTGCTCTGTCAATTGTGAGTCACGGTGTTCAGTTTTCCTCTTAGCAGCTCCTTGGAGCCCCCATAGCAGCCAAAAGATAAGTAGGGACAGAATAACAATGTCAAGGAGCCCATTGGTCTAGGCCCCTTTGTGCTTGAGCAGGCCCCTCTTAGCCTCCTCCCTCCATTCTCATTGTGTCTTCGTGATATGAGAGAATGACTCCAGCAAGCAGCTTGTAGCAGTCTCATTAGTAATTTCGGTTCTCTTAAGCAGAGTGAGTGAGGTCAGGTCATTGAGGGTTTTCCTAAAAGCTCAGCATCTAACGTAGACTCAACCATTTTTGTACCACTTTCTCTCCTTCTGGGTTACTGATGGTGCTCCCCACCCTGATCTTTCACTATGCCACCTGTGGCAATCAATAGTCCAAAATCACCATTACTTGATAGGGACAAAGAAAGCAGAGGTCTGAGATAGGAAATGCAAAACCAACTTCTTTTTTTAATGTGTAGCAATCTGTTCATTGCTTTCTCATTGTTTTTATAACACTTTCCTCGTGGTAAATAGTATTTTGCTCTGGCCTGAGATCCAGAGTCCTTCCTCAGGAGAAAGGGTAAATCTGAAATAAACCAGCTCATGCAAGGCTTGGCTTACTGCCATCTGGTGATTCTGAAAACCTCAAGCCTGGAACTTGAATTAAGTTGTTCCCAGATATCTAGCACAAGCCTAGATCAAACAAGTCTTATTTAGAGGATGGTTATATAATTCTAGGCTTCAAAATATTTCTATAATTTTTCAAACACAACACCAGCACTCAGTGATGGTCAGATATATGAGGAGTTTAGACCACAAATAAGAACAGAAACAATGGCTGGACGCGGTGGCTCAAGCCTGTAATCCCAGCACTCTGGGAGGCCGAGGCGGGCGGATCACGAGGTCAGGAGATCGAGACCATCCTGGCTAACACGGTGAAACCCCGTCTCTACTAAAAAAAATACAAAAAGACTAGCCGGGCGAGGTGGCAGGCACCTGTAGTCCCAGCTACTCAGGAGGCTGAGCCAGGAGAATGGCGTAAACCTGAGAGGCGGAGCTTGCAGTGAGCTGAGATCCAGCCACTGCACTCCAGCCTGGGTGACAGAGCAAGATTCCGTCTCAAAAAATAAAAAATAAAAAATAAAAAGAACAGAAACAACAGACAACAAAAATAGATCCACAGGGAATCTACATATTGGAATTGTTAGATAAGGCTGTAAAGCAACAGTGTTCTCCATTCTCCTGTAGAAACTTTTAAGCTTGGTTGATGTAATCTTGAATACAGCATAAACTCTTACGTAACTAACCACTTGTCCTCTCCTTTCCTGGTTTTCCCACCTTCTGAGGTCTCCCCCATTTTACACTTTCAAGAATCTTTTCTCTTTTTCCAGATATTTTCTCTTCTGGTTTGCAAGTTGCCCAGATTTCCTAATAGTGGTTAAACACATCAACTCTGGAGACAGCCTGCCAGGATTTGAATCCGGGCTCCATAATTTACCCAAGGCAAATTAACCTTTAAGCCTCAATTTCTACATCTATAATATCTACCTTCCTCATAGAGTTGTTATCAGGGTTAAATTAAGATAGGCAAAGTGCTTATAACAGTGATTGGCATTAGATAGTGCTCAATAACCATTAGCTATTGAAACTTCAAACCACCAAGCTTTAGTGTTAACATTATGTAGTTAGGGCACATAACCAGCTGCATCTCTCTGCCTGGAACTTCTGTTCTGGGTTTTATTTTCCTCTTGGGCTTCTTTCAAGTCAATCTCTCCCCTTACCACTTGTCTAGAGATCTATTGACCCTCTAAGGCTATGGCATGAGCTTGGACAAAAATCTGCCCACCTCACCAATCTTCTTAACACTAGAGCAATACGTAGGGCTTTTCAAAAATGTTTTTAAATTTACGAAAATACTGAGAAAAAATAAGAGAGAAAGTATGCTGTCTTACTCCATTTTCTGTTGCTATAACTAAATGCCACAGATTGGAAAATTTCTAGAGAATAGAAGTTTATTTAGCTCATGGTTCTGGAGGCTGCAAAGTCCAAGAGCATGGCCAATCATGAGAGCAGAACCCTCAGTAATCTATGATTCCATTTAAGTGAGCATAGGGATTAAATTTTTGACATATAAATTTCAGGGGGACACATCCAAACCATAGCATATAAAACATAAACCCACTGGCTCACAAGGCACAGGTCTCTATTCCTACTACAACTCCTTAGCCTCCCACTCTTTTTTAATTTTAATTTTAATTTTTTGAAATGGGGTCTCACTCTGTCACCCAGGTTGGAGTGCAGTGGTGCAATCTAGGCTCACTGCAACCTCTGCCTCTCAGGCTCAAGAGATCCTCCCACCTCAGCCTCCTAAGTAGCTGGGATCACAGGTGTGCACAACCATGCCCAGTAAATGTTTTGCATTTTTGCTAGAGACATGGTTTTACCATGTTGCCCAGGCTGTTCTTAAACTCCTAAACCCAAGTAATCCTCCTGCCTCAGCCTCCCAAAGTGCTGGGATTACAGGTGTGAGTCACCACACCCAGCCTTAGCCTCCCACTCTCACAGTCTGTGTCCCATTCTGCTCCCTGTCTCAGTACAAAGAACCTCTCTCACAGTTTCCAAAGGCTGGAGCTGGGACACATGGGCTCCTCTCCTTGCCTCTTCACCTCTAACTCTCAGTTGTCCTCCCTTCCATGTATAAGATACTAGATGGCATACTACCTGAGAGCTACCATTAGACACTTTGATTCTTCAGGAGTCATTCCAATTAATCTAATTGGTTTCCAGTAGGAAAAATCAGTTAACAGGACTGTGGTGACTGTCCAGAGGAATAATCCCACCCTTTAGGTGAGTCTTTGCTCCTCTGTGACAGGAAGATATCACCTCCAACAAATAAGTAAAATGTTATTACAGCACTGTTCAGATCCAGGACATGTTTGCCCTCAGGTGCCCCCTGGCCAGTCCCCTGCTCTCCTCTGTATCATGGAGCCTATGGGAGTCTACCTGGGCTGCCATAACAAAATACCATAGACTGGGTGGCTAACAACAGAAATCTATCTTCTTACAATTCTGGAGGCTAGAAATCCCATGTCAAGATGTTGGCAGGGCTGATTTCCTGAGGCCTCTCTCCTTAGCTTGCAGATGGCTGCCTTTTCACTGTGTCCTCATTTGATCTTTCCTCTGTGCATGTGTGTCCCTGTTGTCTATGTCAGATTTCTTTCTTTCTTTTTTTTTAGAAAGATAGAGTCTTGCTCTGTCACCCAGGCTAGAGTACAATGGGACGATCTTGGCTTGCAACCTCCACCTCCCGGGTCCAAGCAATTCTCCTGTCTCAGTCTCCCAGGTAGGTGGGACTGATGCATGCACCACCACGCCCACCTAATTTTTGTATTTTTAGTAGAGACGGGGTTTCACCATGTTGCACAGGCTGGTCTCGAACTCCTAACCTCAGGTAATCCACCCGCCTCAGCCTCCCAAAGTGCTGGGATTACAGGCATCAGCCACCAAGTCCAGCCCAGATTTCTTCTTCTGATAAGGACACCAGTTATATCAAATTAAGGCCCATCCTAACAGCCTCAATTTAACTTAATCACCTCTTTAAAGGCCAAATTTCTTAGTCTGTTCACACTGCTATAAAAATATACCATAGACTGGTTAACCATCAGCAATAGAAATTTATTTCTCACAGTTCTGGAGGCTGAGAAGTCCATGATCAAGTCACTGGCAGATTTGGTCTGGTGAGAGCCCAATTCCTGGTTCATTGATGGTGCCCTCTTGCTGTGTCCTCACATGGTGGAAGGGACAAGGCAGCTTTCTGGGGCTCCTTTCATAAAGGCACTAATCCCGTTCAAGTATGGCGCCTTTGCAATCTAATCACCCCCTAAAGGCTCCACTCCACCTCCCAATGCCATCCTACTGGGGATTAGGTTCAATATATGAATTCTAGGAGGGGGACACAAACATTCAGACCCTGGAACCTTATCTCCAAGTACAGTCACATTCTGAGCTACTGGAGATTAGAGCTTCAACATGTGAATTTTTGGGGACAAAACTCAGCTCATGCAGGGCCTGATCCCTGTTGGCTGTATTTCGCAGGCTCCCCTGCCAGCTAATGTTCAGCTGGGCTTGGCCACTGGTAGGTTCTGCAGGGACATTCTAGACTGGGAGGAAGGGAAAAGTGAGAGTATCTCCCCACCCCATTCAGACTCTAGCAGCAGCGTCTCTTCATTGTCCAGTCTTCCCTGGACATTGAGCCCACCATTACCAGCTTCTGCTGGGCAAAACTTGCCTCTGAGTTTTGCTAACACTGTCTCTTCCCTCTAGCACGCTAGAATTGAGTAAAAGTGGTTTCCTGTTGCTGCTAATCTCTGGTTTGCCTCACTGTCCTCTGTTTGGCTTTTCATCTGTTTCTGTCACATATATAATGAGTTATGTATATTACATCCTCCTATTTCTAGTAATCATTATGGTTTCTGCGTTCTTGGTGGGAGCCTGACACAAATATCTTCTCTGAAACATAATCATGATATTTATATAGGAAGATTATATACATATGGTAACATGGGCTGGGACATCTATAAAGTCCTATCTTAAAAGATCTTTGAAAAATGCTACTCTTTTCTGGATTTCTTTGCATTGCCAAGCCTCTCACAAGTGCGTCTGTTCTGCCTGCCTTTATTGTTGTCTAGTGCTGTGCAACGTTTTACTTCAAACTTAGCAGCTTAAAATATACACACATCTATTATCTCACACTTTCTCATAGTGGGTCAGGAGTCCAGGCATGGATTTCTTGCATCATAAAACAAAGGTCTCCATTTCCTCGCTGGTTGTTTTGTTGTTTTGTTTTTTTGAGAGACAAAATCTCACTCTGTTGCCCAAGCTAGAGTTCATTGGTGTGACCTTGGCTCACTGCAGCCTCAACCTCCTGGGCTCAAGAGTTCCTTCTGCCTCAGCCTCCTAGGTAGCTTGGACCACACCCACAGGCTACTGCATCCTGCTAATTTTTGTACTTTTTGTAGAGACAGGTCTCACTATGTTGCCCAGGCTGGCTCCTGGTCTTGAGTGATCCTCCCACCTCAGCCTCCCAAAGTGCTAGGCTTATAGGCATGAGCTACTGTGCCCTGCGCTTGCTGGCTGTTGTTTGGGGTTGCCATCAGCTCCTGGAAGCCACCCACAGTTCCTTGTCACATGACCCTCTTACAACATGGCAGTTCCTATCTTCAGAGCCAGCAAGAAAGTCTCTCTAGTTAGCTTAGACAGTCTTGTATAATGAAATGTGATCAAGGGAATGATATCCTGTTTGGAAAAAACTCTCAAGTCAAACTCCTCTACTCATATCAACACGATAAACACAGAAGACTTCTATGACCCCAAAATATGTGGGGATTTCTCTGCACCAGCAAGTAAACAATAGATCCTGCAGTGGACACCAGTTGAGTGTCCTCCAGTTCAATTCTGACATTGTCTACCTGGAGATTTTGTCAGATCCCACAGGTTGAGGGCTCAGTCCCACCAATCACCAGTCCAAGCATCTGGAACTTCTGGCTGACCAGATTTAAGTTGAGGTTCCCACAACCCCCTCTTTGGTTTCAATTAATTTTCATTTTATTTTATTTCATTTCATTTCATTTGTTTGAGATGAAGTCTCGCACTGTCTCCTAGGCTGGCGTGCGGTGGCCAGATCTCAGCTCACTGCAACCTCCGCCTCCCAGGTTCAAGCGATTCTCCTGCCTCAGCCTCCCAAGTAACTGGGACTGCAAGGGTGTACCACCACATCCAGCAAGTTTTTATATTTTTATTAGAGAGGGGTTGCACAATGTTGGCCAGGCTGGTCCCTAATGCTTAACTTCAGGTGATCTACCCACCTTGGCCTCCCAAAGTGTTGGGATTACAGGCGTGAGCCACTGCGTCCACAGGATTCAATTGATTTTCTAGAGTGGCTCACAGAACTCAGGGAAACACTTACTTGCATTTACTCATTTATTATAAAGGGTATTACAAAGAATATAGATGAAGAAGTGTGTAGGGCAAGGGAAAGGGAAAGGGGTACAAAGCTTGCAGGCCCTCTCCAGGTATACCACCCTCCAGGAACCTCCTCGTGGTCATCTATTCAGAAGCTCTCTGAACCCTGTCCTCTTGTGTGTGGTGGAGTTGTTGTGGGGGAGCAGTTGTGGGGTTGTTTTTTGAGACAGGATCTCACTCTGTCACCCAGGCTAGAGTGCAGTGGTGCAATTGTAGCTCACTGCAACCTCAACCTCCTGGGCTTAAGCAATCCTCCCACCTCAGCCTCCCAGGTAGTTAGGACTTACAGGAGCCCACCATCACACCTGGCTATTTTTAGTACTGTTTGTAGGACCAGGTTCCACCTGTTGCCCAAGCTAGTCTTGAACTCCTGGGCTTAAGGGATTCACCTGCCTTGGCCTCCCAAAATGCTGGGATTGCAGGCATGAGCCACCATGCCCGGTCCTCTTGTGTTTTAAAGGAGACTTCATTACATAGGCATGATTGACAATGGTGCAGAAATGTGATTGGACAAAAAGGGTATGATTTCATACAAATAGGCTGAGTGGGGAAACCCAGTAAGACCCACCTGCTCAGATTCTTGTTGGCCTCTCTGTGCAGCATTCCTTCCTTCAGAGTATGGGGCAGGATTCTTTCTGGAATTAGGGTCTTTTGACTTGCTTTGGACAGGTAAAAGGAGGAAAGAAGTTCAGAGAGAGAGAGATTGTTTCCTGAGGCCTGTTGCTGAGGCCTAAAATGCTCCAACCTTATAACAAAAGGGCTATAACAAGAGGGCTGTGGGAGTTATGAACCAGGAACTATGACTTTCATGCTTTACATACACACACACACACACACACACACACACATATATATAAAATCATATTGCTCATCTGATCAACTTTGCCACATTCTTATGGTTAGAAGCAAATCACAGATTCTACCAGCACTCAGGGGAAGGGACTACACGAGGGCAGGACTCCCTGGGGGTCACCTTGCTGTGTGTCTACCACCCTGCCTGCGGGGTGAGCAGAAGGCCAGCAGATGCACAAAGTAACAAGACTGCAGGCAGAGCTAGCCTTTTCCAAGGTAATTTGGGGGTGGCAGAGTAGCTCTAAGGAGCCAGAAGAGGCAAGGAGGAGAGGCTAATACTTCCTGGAAGGAGTGGGACAATCCAAACTGGGGTCAGGCAGGACCTGAGAGAGACACGGGTCAGGGCCTCTCTTGAAGTTCACAGCTGGACAGGGGTGGGCACCAGGAACTGAACTGCCTGTGACATGGGCAAATCCAGCTGACAGCAGAGGGAATATCAAAGATCAGGAGAGTAGGAGGGGTGCAAAGAGCCCACGGGAGAGGGATAAGGTGTGGTGCCAAGGAGCAAAGCCTAACGCATAAAAAGGAATTCAATTTTGTAACTTGAGGACTCAGGTCCTCACCCCCATGCCCATCCCAGCCAACTTGAAAGAGGCCCTATGTCCCAGGAGGGTGGGAATCAGTGAGGAGGCTCACGTAAACCAGACATGCTTTTTTTGACCCTGTGCAATAGCATCATAAGGGCAGAGCCAAGTTTAATTTCCTCTCTTCAACATTCTTAGGCTCATTGTTAAATTTCCTGGCTTCATCCCAGTTCTCATCTTCTACCACCTCTTTGAAGTAGCTGACTGGGAATTTCTTAATTATGCAGAGAGTAACTTCCACAGCACTGTGCTGCCCATATGCCCTCCTCTGTCAGTGTTTCTCTTCTGCTTCTTTAGTGACTTTTTTTCCCAGGGAGTTTTACATTTTGTGGTTTCAGCTCTCAAATATAGGTGAAACCTCAAATTCATACCTCCGGCCTTGCTTGTCTTCTAGGCAGGTGCTTGGAAAAAAAGGACAAGAGAACATGTTTCCACTTTGGGCTACGTGCTTTCCCAGCAGCAACTCAGAGGATGCGCAGAGGGTCCAGTTCTGTTTTTGTTTTACCCTCTTCTCATATGTACTTAATGTCCAGTCTACCAAACTGGAACCCTTGAAATCTTTGGAATTAATGCAATGAACAGTATGGAATTGTTCTCCATCAGGAACATGGAAAGACAAATCTTCTTTTTCTTTCTCCACAGCCAAGTTCCTGTGCTTGGCTTTCCAACTCCTCCACTGATGAGCCCCCTCCTCCATTGATGAGCCCCCGCTACCTCCCAGCCTCACGTGGCAGCCTCCAAAGTCCAAGCCATCACTCTGATCTTTTCACTGGTTTCCTTCACAAGAGAGACCACCCAACCTCTTCCCTTGGACTGAGAAATCATAAAGCTGAATGATGCGAGAGAATGGGATGCAGGGTCAACCTACCTGGGTTCGAACCCCAGTTCTGTCCCTTACTGGCAGTGTGACATTAGGCTGATAACTACTCTCTATGCTTCAGTAACGTCAGCTGCAAAGTGGGAGATGATGTCTATGTCATACAGTTGTAAGGAGTAAGTGACTCAGTATGTGCAAAGTGCTTAGAACATTCCTGGCAATTGGGTCACATAATACTAAAAAATCAGGCAGCGAGGACCTATGTCACCTATTTCTCCGCCATAGCCTGGCTAGGTCACCATGTGTCAAACAGGAATATAACTAATTTTAATCAATATTTTATATATTTCAATTATATAGAAGTACAAACTTCAAAAAAATTGCTTGCTTGCAGAAGGGCTCTTGTTTTTCCTCCTTCTCCCCATCCAAATTCTATCTCATTCTTCAAGAACCAGCTTAAGTCCCACTTCCACGAAATTGATTCCTGTTGCTTCAGTCTACACCAAATTCTCATTTCTGGAAATGTTTTTATAGTAGGTTCACACCGTAGAAGTTGGCACTGAATGGCTCTTGTGTTCTGTGGGGGTCTCTAAGTGTCTCCTCAGTAAATAGTTCACCACTTCTGAGTTCTGAAAAAAACGAACCATAACAGGTAGTTGACACCCAGAACCCAGGTTATTACCTTTATTATTGATGGAGGCAGATTGAAGGATATACTATAGAGTAAAGGCCAAACATACTTCCTAACTGCATTAAAAAATATGTGTCCTTTTCCGTGTGGGATTGCATCCAATGCCACTTCACTCCAAGAAAGTTGCCCCACGTCTTGCAGGAGAACAAGATTAGGGGCGTAAGAAGCTAGGGGTATGTTTTTTTTAAAAAAAAAAAAAAGTCCCCCTCCTGCAAACCAACAAGTGGAATAAAGACCTACTCCTCTAACAAAATTTTTCCATGTAAACTATAAACTCTTGAGGACAGGGCCTAGATTTTAAGCTTCTGATGCATTCTCCATAGTCCCTATCATGGTATAGGTGTGTAACAGCTGCTCAATAATAATTCCAGGCTCTGTTTTAATCACTGTCTATATATTAGCTTAATCCACCATGAGAACCACCTATGAGGTAGCTGGTATTAACACTGACGTTTTATAGATGAAGAAACTGAGACATCAAGCTTACATAGTCAACAAATGGTAAAGCTGGGATCAGAGTTCACGCTCTTAACCACCATCCTGTACTGCACGGACTGAATTTCAGGAGTAGTAATGTTGGTAGAATGGAGATTGTAGGAGTTCAGAAGCTGGATGGGAACCAGCCCTGCTAATGTCCAGTGAAGGCAAGCTCTATAAGTAATAACTAGTGCTTAGAGAATGTCATCAAAGAAGATCCGACAGCACATTTTCTTTTTACTACGCCATCAGAAGTTCTGTAAAATGATCCATTATAAACAACTCTATATACTTGGAAAGAAGTTTTTAATTCCACTTAAGGTATTACTGAAGTAAATTTTGATGTAACATCTGGTCATTTGTGCAAAAATGAATCAAAATGGTTCATATTTGTCAAAAAATCAAATATGATTTTTTCTGGCTCTGATTTTTTTTTTGAAACAGGGTCTTGCTCTGTCACCCAGGTTAGAGTGCAGGGGTGTGATCATGGCTAACTGCAGTCTCAACCTCCCAGGCTCAAGCTATCCTCCTACCTCAACCCCCCAAGTAGCTGAGACCACAGGTACATGCCACCATGCCTGGCTAGGCTAATTTTTGCATTTTTAGTAGAAACGGGGTTTCACCTGTTGCCCAGGCTGGTCTCAAACTCCTGGGCTCAAGTGATTTGCCTGTCTTGGCCTCCCAAAATGCTGGGATTACAGGCATGAGCTGCTTTGCCTGGCCCTGATTCTTTTGTTGCTCATATGATTAAACTGCAATTTTGGCATAATAGAAGGCAAGGACATTTTCCTTTATTTCATTGTTTTACAGGATGGCATGAAGGCTAAATTCTTATCCAAGTATTAATTCCATTTAATCTCATAGCTTTACATTGCACTTCTGTGACCAATTTCAGGCTGAATCCTAAGTAGGGGAGAAAATGTATCAATCGCCTTTAGGCATTTTGTCTGTTTACCACTAGAGGTCACTATCTAGTCTTTTATCTGAAAAGCCACGAGCATTCGTTTTGCTTCATTTGCGTTTATCACGGAGAGGCAAGAGAACCTGTCACAGCATGTCTGACTTATTGTGAAAGTATCTAAAGTAGAAATAAGTTTCAAATCAAGCTGGTTAATCAGCTTTATTTGATGTCGACTACCACTGATTTAGGGCCTACTGTGGGCAGGTTCTGTGCTAGGTGCCTTTTATGTTACCTCTGAATTCTGCAACATTATCCTCATTTTACAGATGAGGAAATTGAAGCTTGGCAAAGTCGTATGATTTCATCAACATGACACAATTGCACAGCAAGGACTTACTTCAGGTTGTGAACCCAGCTCAGGACTGGTAAATAAAAAAGGGAAACTTAGGCTGGGCACAGTGGTTCATGCCTGTAATCCCAGCACTTTGGGAGACTGAGGCGGGCGGATCACATGAAGCCTGGCCAATATAGCGAAACTCCGTCTCTACTAAAAATACAAAAAAAAAATCAGCTGGGCGTGGTGCTGGGCGCCTGTAGTCCTAGCTACTTGGGAGGCTGAGGCAGAAGAATCGCTTGAAATTGGGAGGTGGAGGTTGCAGTGGGCCAAGATCGCACCACTGCACTCCAGCCTGGGTAACAGAGTGAGAGACTGCCTCAAAAAAAAAAAAAAAAAAAAAAAAAGGAAAAAGATAAAAAGAACTAGCCAGGCATAGTGGCGCACACTTGTAATCCCAGCTACTGGAGAGTCTGAGGTGGGAGGATCGCCTGAACCTGGGAGGCAGAGGTTGCAGTGAGCCGAGATTGCACCACTGCACTCCAGCCTGGGTGAAGGAGTGAGATTGTCTTAAAAATAATAGTAAAATGAAAAGGGGAAATTTCCAATAATGCCTGACCTGAAAAGAGGTCCAGGAATGTTTATTCTACCTTGTAGGACATTTGACAATTCATCATAATGATGGGCAGGTTAAAGAGTTAAAGAGAAATACTATTAACAACTCTAAATGGAATTTACAGCTAAACAGATTCTAACAAAACAGCCATCTAGCTGTATTAGAAACTTTGTTTTAATTTGATTAAATCTAATTTATCCCCACACTTTTTATTTAAATGTAATTAGTGGGATAATTTAAGGGATCTGATGTAATAGGACATTTTAGTTAAAAAAGGAGGTGTGTTTCTGCCTTAGACCTTCATCTTTCTTAGATGACAAAGGTGTAAGTGTCCATGCCTAGAAAAGGGACCATGTTTACATATGTCTATGGGTCTTGATAGTACATTTTCTGGTGTAAAATTATGTTGTAATGACTTCCTATTTTTTATTTTTTCTATTTTTTTTTGTTTTGTTTTGTTAGAGATATGAGGTCTCACTATGTTGCCCAAGCTGGTCTCAAACTCCTGTGCTCAAGCGATCCTCCCACCTTGGCCTCCCAAAGTGTTGAGATTACAGATGTGAGCCACTGCTCGTGGCCCTGTAACAACTTCCTGTCTTTCCACAAACATGGCTGCATTTGGCGGTGCAGTGCCACACTAAATAATGACTCCATTAGAATGGATTAGACATATACTTTGTGCCATCAATGTTAATAAACGTCGGTTCTAATATTGTGCTGAATCTGAATCTGTTCACTGAGATCATGAGCTTAGAATTATTCATTATAATGCCCTTGTATTTCCTGGTCTAGTGCTGTCTAATAAGCTACTGATACTACTTTCATATGAGGAGACGAATACAATTTCAGTCCTGACTACATCAGTTATGTTTTTTTTAAAAAAAGACATTCAGATTAATGCTGCATGAAACACATCCTACCCTAAAATAAAACTACTTAAACTTTGATCTTCAAGGTTATGAATAAAGAACATACTATCACTGAGGGTTGTTTTGTATACAGGACCAAGAATTATATTTGTTCTGTAACTTTAGCCTACCAATCTATTATCATTATTATTATTATTATTTTTAAAGAGATGGGGTCTCATCATATTGCCCAGGCTGGTCTTGACTCTTGAGCTCAAGCAATCCTCCCACCTCAGCCGCCAAAGTGCTGGGATTACAGGCACGAGCCACCACTCCCAGTCCCATGTATTAAATTTGTGGGAAAACAAAAAAAATCTGGGGGTAAAAACATACCTGGAGATTTTACATATACCACACACTCATTTTATTTTATTTTACTTATATATATTTTTATAATTTCAATTTTTTTATTATACTTTAAGTTCTAGGGTACATGTGCACAATGTGCAGGTTTGTTATATATGTATACATGTGCCAAGTTGGTGTTAACTCATTATTTACATTAGTTATATTTCCTAATGCTATCAATCCCCCATCCCCGCACCCCACAATAGGCCCCAGTGCATGATGTTCCCCACCCTGTGTCCAAGTGTTCTTTTTGTTCAATTCCCATCTATGAGTGGGAACATGCGGTGTTTGGTTTTCTGTCGTTGTGATAGTTTGCTCAGAATGATGGTTTCCAGCTTCATCCATGTCCCTACAAAGGACATGAACTCATCCTTTTCTATGGCTGCATAGTATTCCATGGTGTATATGTGCCACATTTTCTTAATCCAGTCTATTATTGATGGACAATTGGGTTGGTTCCAAGTCTTTGCTATTGTGAATAGTGCCAAAATAAACATATGTGTGCATGTGTCTTTATAGCAGCATGATTTATAATCCTTTGGGTATATACCCAGTAATGGAATGGCTGGGTCAAAGGGTATTTCTAGTTCTAGATCCTTGAGGAATCACCACACTGTCTTCCACAATGGTTGAACTAGTTTACAGTCCCACCAACAGTGTAAAAGTGTTCCTATTTCTCTACATCCTCTCCAGCACCTGTGTTTCCTGCCTTTTTAATGATCACCATTCTAATTGGTGTAAGATGATATCTCATTGTGGTTTTGATTTGCATTTCTCTGATGGCCAGTGATGATGAGCCGAATTCTACCAGAGGTACAAAGAGGAGCTGGTACTATTCCTTTTGAAACTATTCCAATCAATAGAAAAAGAGGGAATCCTCCCGAACTCATTTTATGAGGGCAGCATCATCCTGATACCAAAGCCTGGCAGAGACACAACAAAAAAAGAGAATTTTAGACCAATAACCCTGATGAACATCGATGCAAAAATCCTCAATAAAATACTGGCAAACCAAATCAAGCAGCACATCAAAAAGCTTATCTACCATGATCAAGTTGGCTTCATCCCTGGGATGCAAGGCTGGTTCAACATATGCAAATCAATAAACGTAATCCAGCATATAAACAGAACCAAAGACAAAAACCACATGATTATATCAATAGATTATCTCAATAGATGCAAAATTCAACAGCCCTTCATGCTAAAAACTCTCAATAAATTCGGTATTGAAGAGACGTATCTCAAAATAATGAGAGCTATTCATGACAAACCCACAGCCATTATCATACTGAATGGGCAAGAACTGGAACATTACCTTTGAAAGCTGGCACAAGACAGGGATGCCCTCTCTCACCACTCCTATTCAACAAAGTGTTGGAAGTTCTGGCTAGGGCAATCAGGCAGGAGAAAGAAATAAAGGGTATTCAGTTAGGAGAAGAAGAAGTCAACTTGTCCCTGTTTGCAGATGAAATGATTGTATATTTAGAAAACCCCATCGTCTCAGCCCCAAATCTCCTTAAGCTGATAAGCAACTTCAGCAAAGTCTCAGGATACAAAATCAATGTGCAAAAATCACAAGCATTCCTATTCACCAATACCAGATAAACAGAGAGTCAAATAATGAGTGAACTCCCATTCACAATTGCTTCAAAGAGAATAAAATACCTAGGAATCCAATTTACAAGGGATGTGAAGGACCTCTTCAAGGAGAACTACAAACCACTGCTCAACGAAATAAAAGAGGACACAAACAAATGGAAGAACGTTCCATGCTCATGGATAGGAAGAATCAATATCATGAAAATGGCCATACTGCCCAAGGTAATTTATAGATCCAATGCCATCCCCATCAAGCTACCAATGACTTTCTTCACAGAATTGGAAAAAGCTACTTTAAATTTCATATGGAACCAAAAAATAGCCTACATTGCCAAGACAATCCTAAGCAAAAAGAACAAAGCTGGAGGCATCACACTACCTGACTTCAAACTATACTACAAGGCTACAGTAACCAAAACAGCATAGTACTGCTACCAAAACAGATATATAGACCAATGGAACAGAACAGAGGCCAATGAAACAGAACAGAGGCCTCAGAAATAACACCACACATCTACAACCATCTGATCTTTGACAAACCTGACAGAAACAAGAAATGGGGAAAGGATTCCATGTTTAATAAATGGTACTGGGAAAACTGGCTAGCCATATGTAGAAAGCTGAAACTGGATCCCTTCCTTACACCTTATTCAAAAATTAATTCAAGTAGATTAAAGACTTAAATGTTAGACCTAAAACCATAAAAACTCTAGAAGAAAACCGAGGCAATACCAGTCAGGACATAGGCATGGGCAAAGACTTCATGACTAAAACACCAAAAGCAATGGCAACAAAAGCCAAAATTGACAAATGGGATCTAATTAAGCTAAAGAGCTTCTGCACAGCAAAAGAAACAACATCAGAATGAACAGGCAACCTACAGAATGGGAGAAAGTTTTTACAATCTTCGCATCTGACAAAGGGCTAATATCCAGAATCTACAAATAACTTAAATTTACAAGAAAAAATCAAACAACCCCATCAAAAAGTGGGCAAAGGATATGAACAGACACTTCTCGAAAGAAGACATTTATGCAGCCAACACACTCATTTTAGTTGAATTAGTCATCAAGCTTCTGATCTTGAAATATCTTTGGGATCGGGTGTTTTAACACCCCCTTCTCCTCTGTGATCTTGGAGCAGCTGTTGTTCCCCCCAAACAGTCCATTAATGTAGATTTATTTTTTAAATTACTACTTTGTCCTGATGATAAACGAGCTGGTTAATTCTATGAACTGAAAAGCCTGTTCAAGAACAACAGCATGTAAGATCTCCAAATCTGTCTGTAGGAGAACAGCCTGCCATGCAGAGGAGTTCTATCACAAGATCAACAGGAGACATAAAAGCCTGTGTGCACATGAGGCAGATCCACTTATAATTTTGTTTACTGGCTTTGCAAGGTCTCAGGCCTCTGTCCCAGGCCTTGGATTTATTCTTCCTATTCAAAGCAATGACATCCGGGTTTGATAGAAATAAAATTCAAGTCATAGCAGATCAAGTAACTCAAAGATTTCATTCTGGTAAAATTAGAATACTAAGTAGTTCAGTTATTACTGGAGAACTCTATATCGATGTTTAAAGCCTCATATTTAATTCTCACAAGCATGTAGGGAGAGTAAAACTTGACTTCTGCATTTTTAGGGTTTTTCGGTTGGGCCTAGGAATTAAATTGACAGAAGACAGATCTATAGGAGAAAAGCACACAAATGTAATATACATGTTACATGGCTAAGGAAATGAAGATTCAAAGATGCAGAACTGAACGCTTATACTGAATTAGACAAAGAGTCGCAAATTATTAAAATGTGACAAGGTAAAGGAACTTGGGCTAGGGTGGTTAATTGGGTAGAGAAATGACTAGGAAAATGAGGATTCGTTTAACAAGTTTGATTAGCACAGATCTCCTGTCCTTGACAATAAGAATAATACCTTCTTTCTGGTATAAGGAGGGCATCTTTCACATGGGAATTTCATCTCTTTCTTTCAAAAAAAACAAAAGGAAGGGCCGAGTGATCCTCTTGTCCTGCTGTTTTTTCAGTCCCTAAACTCAAAATAGCCAATATACCAAAGCAGCATATTTTGGGATAGCATGTTAATTCCTTCAAGTAGAATAAGTGAATTTATAATTACATTTTTAATCTTGAGATGATTGTAGATTCACATGCAGTCGTAAGAAATAATACAGAGATAGCTTGTGTCCTTTCGCTGGTTATTCCCAATGGTGACATCTTGCAAAACTGTAGTACACTATCACAGCTGGCATGTCAGCACTGACACAGCCAATTACAGTGTCCTAGGGAACTTTATAATTTCCTAGGAAATTAATACTCCACCAAATCGGACCAGTGGTCTGTTTACCTAGGATCTGTCAGTGGCACCAGGAATACTTACAGAAAAAGAGTACTAGTTTCTCCGATATCATCCTTAAAATTTAGTAGTGTACCTAAACACTCACATTTTAAATTGCTATTAAGAGGGTGATCAGTCATGAACATTTCTTTCTTTTTGTTTTTTTTTTTTGAGATGGAGTCTCGCTCTGTTGCCCAGGCTGGAGTGTAGTGGCACAATCTCAGCTCACTGTAATCTCTGCCTCCTTGTTTCAAGCAATTCTCTGCCTCAACCTCCTGAATACCTGGGGATTACAGGCGCCCACCACCATGCCCGGCTAATTTTTGTGCTTTTAGTAGAGATGGGGTTTCACCATCTTGGCCAGACTGGTCTTGAACTCCCAACCTCGGATGATCCGCCCACCTCGGCCTCCCAAAGTGCTGGTATTATAGGTGTGAGCCACCGTGCCCGACCAAACATTTCTAACTCTTGTCTGCTGACCCCCGTTCATTATTGCCCTTGCAGATGAGCTTTCTGCCCCCCTTCACCCTGCCGTGTGCCCTGCAAGGTTGACTTATGGGCAGTACCAGCCTTCGATTGCCTGTGTTCCTCTCTGAAGGCCATGGCTTCATCCGACAGTCAGATTTCTCCATGAAGATGGCCCTCTCCAAGTGCCGGCACACACTCCATGCTCTCACACCCTCAGGCCTAGGGTTGGGAAGAGTCGTATGGTCCCTATGGGGGCCCCTCACCCCTGAACTCAATTCTGTAAGGAGTTCCTTTGTTAAACTTCTTTCCACAACTCCCCTTGTGTGTGCTGTCTGGTTTCACCTTAGACCCCAACCAATACATTCAGCGAACACTCACTGACCACGACTGTCTTCCTAATGCCCTCCTCTTCCTTGACTTGATGGACACTGCTCTCCCTACATCTCCTCCTACAGATGTAGGAGGGAGTCAAGGATAAAGTCCAGGGAAACACCACCATTTAAAAGGAGACCAGTGGTCAAGAGGAAAATAGAAGACGAAGCAGGGTTCCCAAGCTCCTCAAACTCCAGTTTCTCCCTTGGCAGGTGACATTTTGGGCTAGAGTGATTAATTGGGTAGAGAAACGTCTTTCAGGAGACCCAGAGGAGCCTCCTACTAACCACTTGATGAACTGCCCGGATCCCCCCTCTTTAGCAATAAAGGACTTGGTCACCTGGCTGCTGTGAATGTTGCCCAAAAACAGCCTTCAGCTGACCGCGTTGTGGGGGCTGCCTTGGCTGAAGAAAACGGCCTCGTCCAGAGTCACGCTTCCTTCCAGCACAGCCTGCATCCAATGACTAATCAATGAGTCTGATGTAAAGGTCTGGTCCCCTTAGCCCAATTCAGGACAATTACTGGTTATCTATTGTTGCGTAACAAATGACCCCAAAACTAGCAACTTAAAACAACATCTATTATCTCTCAATGTGTGGGGGGTCGGGAATCCAGGAGTATCTTAGCTTCAGGTTTCATCTCAGGGTTTCTTATGCTGTTGCAGTCAAGCTATCACATCTGAAGGGGCTGGGGGTCCACGTTGCTGTTGGTAGAAGTCTTCAGTTTCTCATTACCTTGGCCTCTCTATAAAGTTGCCCACACCATGGCAGTAACTGCTGGGTCAAAATCCTGTTTTCTATGGAAAGCAGACTTCCTTAATAATTTCAGCCCCATATCATGTCTTGGTCACTTTTAGTCATTATAATAGTTACTACCAGCTGTTAAAAAAAAAAAAAAAAAAAAAAAGACAGTGTGCGGTGGTTCCTGCACTTTGGGAAGCTAAGGCAGGTGGATCATCTGAGGTCAGGAGTTCGAGACCAGCCTGGCCAACATGGTGAAACTCCGTCTCTACTAAAAATACAAAAAATATTAGCTGGGCCTGGTGGTGGGTAGTCCTAGCTACTTTGGAGGCTGAGACAGGAGAATTGCTTGAATCTGGGAGGCGGAGGTTGCAATGAGCTGCGATCATGCTGCTGCACTCCAGCCTGGTTGACAGAGCAAGACTGAGCCTCTGTCTCAAAAAAAAAAAAAGACTCCCTATCGTTAAGATCCAATGATTTTATTTTAAAGTTTTAGTTTCGTATCCAATGCATGATTTTATTGTAAAGTTTTAGTTTCATATCTAATGCATGGCTCTCTCCTCCTCTCCTATCCCCTGCAGAATAGAGATGTGGCCTGGGTCACACACAACTTGTAAGTCTATCATACCTCCTGCTGTTAATGACCAGGGAGGAGAAAAAAGGAAGGAAGAGGTGCCCCGTGAGACCCAGCTTATTGCCCTTGTGTCAGTGTGGACAGATAAAGGAAGACAACATCATTAGACAAGGGATTTGCTCCCAACCAGTAACTCTAGATGCTAGGGGATCCTTATAAGAGATTCATTCTCAACTTCAAGGCAGCCCTTGAGCTGGTGGCCTTATGTCCCATTCCTCTGATGTGTGCCCCTCTTTGCCCAGTATTGCAGCATAGCCAGACAAGACCAAGACTCCAAATATGGTCTACTTACCACAGCCAACTCCTGGGTCTTCAGGCTTTTGTGGAATCGACCTTTCAAGCCTCCAGGACACCATGACTTCAAGTGAAGACAGCTTTGACCCCTGCCCTGCCTGGCAGTCCCCCATTATGCCATCTTTTCCCAATGTATTTTTCCTCTACTGTGGTGGCACAGGGGCTGGACAGTGAGCCTAGCATCCTTCCACTGTTCAGACAGGTACCACATATCAGATACTTACAAACCTGTGAGTGGTTCTCTTGACAGCTCTTACCCTTGGCTTTGAGGATGGGAGGCAACCCACCCCCTATCCTTGTTCTGGGGAATAAATCATCCTAAATGAGCACTGTACTTCTGTTGCCTTCTGCCTTTCAGCCTCACTTTATATTAGGATGAGAGATGTTGATGCTGGTTCTGCCTCCTGGTTTCTCTTAGCAAGCCTTGTCAGGGTGTGGCCGACCCACTCCAACAGCTGTGGTTCTAGGAATTTAGAATGTGGGGGATTTAATTTATTTGATCCTCAGCTGTGAGCTTAGAATGGCTTTAGTCACCAATACTTAGCAGCTGTTACCATGTTTAAAATTAGTCACCTTTCCCCCAACTACACTCTGATCCTGTATTGCCTAGCTGGGTGAATGGTACTAACATCCTCCCTGTTGCATTAGTCTGTTTCGCATTGCTATAAAGAAATACCTGAGACTGGGTAATTTATAAAGAAAAGAGGTTTAATTGGCTTATGGTTCCACATGATGTACAGGAAGCATGATGCTGGCATTTGTTTCTGGGGAGGTCTCAGGAAACTTAACAATCATGGTAGAAGGGGAAGGGAAAGGGAAAGGGGAAGCAGGCATGTCTTACATGACCAGAGCAGGAGGAAGAGAGAGAGGAGGGAGATCAGATCTCATGAAAATTCACTCACTATACAGTACCAAGCGGGGATGGTGCTAAACCATTCATGAGGATTCTGTCCCCATGATCCAATCACTTCTCCCCAGGCCCTGCCTGCAACAATGGGGTTACAATTCGACGTGAGATTTGGGTGAGGTTACAGATCCAAGCCATGTCAGTAATGAACTATTGCAGAATGAGAGATCTTCAGTAAGAGAACTATGATAGTCCCTGGCAAAATGGGAAGGTTGATCACCCTACTTCCCATTTTCAATGACTCCAATCAGAATTTGTGAATAATTCAATTCCTCCCCTTTCTTCATTGGCCCTACTCTGTTAGCTAGGCATGCTGTCCCCTTACCTCTAACAGCCTTTGCATCTATAACCCCCTTTTCATTCTGCAACTGTCTTAATTCACACTAGTGATTATCAGCCTTGGTTTCTCACTGGAATCATCTGGAAGGATTTAGAAACTACTGATGCCTGGATCCCATCACCAGAGATTCTGATTTAAATGGCCTGGGATGGGTCCTGGACAAACACCAGGGGATTCTTAGGTGCATTCTCCCACCTGACCTACTACAGAGCTGAATGATCTTCTCAGCTCCAGAGGTACCCTCTGTACTCCATCCTGCACACTGCAGCCAGAGCTTTCTAAAACACAAAGCTTATCACATCATGGCCCTGCTTAAACTTCTTCTATGGGTCCCCACTGAGCCAGGATAAAGCACAAACTGTTCATCATGACAGAAGGGGAGCAGTGCTTGGGAGATGAAGCTGGTGAGGGAATCGGGGCCTGATCATGCAGGACCTTGACTCTTGGACTAAACTGTTTACATTGCTTCATGTCTACCATGCCCCCCAAGAACATCAGCTTTTGCTCATTTAAATACTACTCACTGAGCACCTACTGTGTGCAAGATGGTAGAGATACCATGATGAATAAAGTGACCACAGTCATAGACCTTACCCTCCAGAGGTAGTAGGCTAGACCATTAAAGAGACCACAGCCACCCTCCCCTGGCTCAGAGAGAAGTAATCATTGTGGAAGACAGTGTGGTGATTCCTCAGGGATCTATGACCAGAAATACCATGTGACCCAGCCATCCCCTCACTGGGTATATACCCAAGGATTATAAATCATTCTACTATAAAGACACATGCACATGTATATATATTGCAGTACTATTTATAATAGCAAAGACTTGGAACCAACCCAAAGGACCATCAGTGATAGACTGGATAAAGAAAATGTGGCACATATACATCATGGAATACTATGCAGCCATAAAAAAGAATGAGTTCATGTCCTTTGCAGGGACATGGATGAAGCTGGAAACCATCATTCTCAGCAGACCACACCTTTCTTAGTACCTACATTGTGATCTGAATATGATTATACAATAGCACCTGTAACCCTCATTACAGTTCTTTGATTATATGTATGTTCTGTTCTAGAAATCTTAGCATAAATGCCTTGAGGTCAAGAATCACACTGTTTCCATCTTTTTCATCTGCAATACCAAGCAGGGTGCTCAGGACATAGTGAATGCTCAGGGAAGTTTGCCAAATGAAAAAGGCAAGGAAGAATGGCTCAGTCTGACTTTCCACATAACTACTTGGGAATCATAAATTCTATTTCCTTTATCCATCGATAATCTCACAGTTCCATGCTTTCCACTAGAATAGGTGTATTATGAAATAATTTATCATGTATTCAGAATGGTCTTAGTAAATTTTTCAAATGATCATTGTGTGTCTCTGAAAGCAGGACATACTATCTCACAGTGAAGGGATAACTGATCCTTTCTTCACATGACTTCTAAAAATAGCTTAAGTCATCAGTTATCAGCTGTATGGCAGACACACCTGACAGCAGTAACTTAACTTGAGAATACCCTGAGAATGGCCTTATGGTCTAAGAAGAATGTGTGTTCAGAGTTCCAGGCTAAGGAAACTGGGAGCAGCCAACCTGAAGATTCACTCCTTATCTATGAAGGACATCTGAACCCCTGGCCCTTCCCTTGGAATGCAGACCATACAGGGGATGGAGGCCCTTTGTTTTGGGTTACCTGGAGGTTGCTAAGTGGAGGTTGCTAGGTAGAGGGTACTAAGTGAAAATGCTATATAAGCTGCATGCTTTTTACAAATGGTAGTAGTTTTCCTCTCCAGCCCAGCACAACTGGACCATCCCTGTATGTAAGTCCCCTATATAAGCACCATCTCTCATTCACTGTTTCTTGGTCTCTTTTTTTGGTCTCTAGGACATGGTGTTATCTCTATTGCAGTCAATAGGCGTCTGGCCCAACAACATCTTAGCAGGGATTACTTACATTACAGCATCACCTCTTACCAAGGAGACTGGCAGTCCAAAGACAATCTGAAGATGAAAGAGGAATGGCCCTTTTAATGGTAGAATGAAAGGGGTAGTGAAGCCTATGTTTTAGGCCAAGGATTACAGCCCCTACTTCTCTAATAAGCTCTGGGCAGGAAGACAAGTGACAGCCACAGACTGAGCCCCTGGTAGAGCTCCCACTCAGCTTCCAGGGGGGAATTCCCCAATGCTGTAACTCAAACTGGTGCAACTACTCAGCTTTGACAATGCTTCTCATGAGAAGGAAGAACCATGTTATTACGTCATCAATGTCCCTCCCTGTTTTGTCAGTTACTCTGGAGTAGACTACATTGTCAGTACAATGGTTTTTATCCAACTCAAACTCCTCAGTGCAGAAGGCATCCTATTTTCTCCTGGAGAGCAGCACACAGTGGTTCAGGCTGCACACAAACTTTACAGACGATGGCTCTAATGACACACTCAGTCTCTCACACTCATCTTCAAATTCTGTTTTACTCACACACTTGGTTTCTCTGGTCCTTCAGGTCATTAGAATCTTGCTAATAACTGGTTATAACTGCTATTTATTTTATTTGTATTTGCATTCTCTTCCAACAATTATTCACTGAAAAGCAATAGCAACACAGTAGGATGCTACTGATTGCAGTTATTCATCCTCTCTACGTTAGTGTCAATATATTATTTCCCCAGGTAACTTGTTAAATAGAGTGATCAACTATCCTAGTTGGCCTAGGACTGAGGGGTTTTAGCATAGGGCTCACCAGATGGTTGGTCACCCTATAACAGATCCTAGACCATACAGCCAAGAAATAACACAAGCAATGAAGACTCTAGATCAGAAAACTGGAAGGAAGTAAATGCTTGAGAGAAAATGAAGGAAAGAGAAGTAGGCTGACAGAAAGTAAGCATGGTGTGGGGAGGGAGGAGTGAAAGCACACTTGTGGAAGAGGAAAATACAAGAAGAAAATTCAAAATAAAAGAAGACATAATGCTCGGCAAATGAAAACTTACAGGTATATAGAACTAGTTGCAAGTATCTAGGAACAATCCTAGAGGGAATAAAAATATAAATAGGAGTATATATGCCATGGTGATGAGCAGTGAGTAGAAAAGGAATAAAGAAGGTCTGTTAAAATATATCCTTCTACACATGGTGATTTCTTTTCTTTCAGAATGTCCCTTCTGAAACAAACAGTACATCTTTTTCTTCATGTTATGTATAAAACATAGCATTGTATAATGTTTGGAGAAAAGAATGGAATAAATCAGGTAAAAATGATTATTACTTGTATAAATGTAGTTTTCCCTTGTCTCTCAAAGACAGTGTATCATCTGCTGGAAAATTACCAGGTCAGCCTATATTTAGTCTGACTCCTTTGGGATATCTGTAATTTTGTTAAGTCCCATAGTTAACAAATGTTAACTAAGTGTCTAAATGATATATGGAATTTTGTTTAATTCAGCAATTGTCCTATTTTCAGTGTTTGGTTTTGTAGCCTCACATGCTTTTCTATTTACCACTAAGGAGGGATAGAATTTGATTTTCTTTGCCCTATAAAAGATCATCTGAGTGGCCTTTTCAGTTTTTACAGCTTGAGGGTAAGTAGGCATTTGTGGAAGAAAACAATACAAAAACAAAAATCAAAATGAATACACCACTTCATTGGTGGAAAAATGTGGATCCACCTGCACAAGAAATGGGCCTTCGGGGGGATGCAGGATGGGAGTGCACATTACAGAGTACCTTCGGCCAGGCTGAACACTAAGTGGACACATCCTCCCTTAAGAGAGGTGGAGGTCAGGCAGGGCCCTGGCCAATGAGGAGCCACGACAGAGTGGACCAGCTGGTCCTTGGGGTAAAGAGCACCCATGTTCTACAACATTGGATGTAATTATAGGATCTGATCTACACATGCGGAACCCAATCATCATCAGTTGTTGAAGCCTAGGTGATGCAGGAACGTTGAGATAACTCTTTGTGAGGCCATGTTGCAACAATTACAAGGCGCAAGTGATTTTCACGGCAAAGGTTCCTACTCATTCATCCAACCAACATGTCAGACTTTCACCCATTTAAAATTGAAGAATAACTTGACCTGAGCCAAACATACAAGGCCATATATTATATGAATCCATTTACACGAAACGACCAAAATAGGGAAATTCAGAAAGACAGAAAATAGATTGGTGGTTGCCCATGGCTGAGGGGTAGGGGAGACAGAGGAGGTTGAAGAGAAATGGAGTGATGGCTAGTAGGTCCAGGATTTCTTTTGAGGCAACAGAAATGTTCAGAAATTGATTGTGGTGATATTGTACACCTCTGTAGATACACTAAAACCATCAAATTGCGAACTTCAAATGGGTAAATTATGGTATGTAAATTATATCTTGATAAAGCTATTATTTTAAAAAAAGAATAACTTGAGGCTCATTGTCTGCCTGTCTTCACGAGTTTATACTGGTCTGGAGGAAATCTTTAGAGATATGTAGCATATGAGACAAGACATGCTAAGCATGAGATTAAGCTTCTGGAGAAGTTCAGGCTGCTTGGGCAGGACCTTAGAGGTAAAGAATGCTAACCCAATTATTTTGTTAAGAAACTGAGCTGGTCTTTCACAGTGTTACAGGTTGAATTATGTCCCCTAAAAAGGTATGTTGGAAATCCTAATCCTGAGTACCTCTGAATATGACTTTGTTTGAAAATAGGGCCTTTGTAGATGTAATCAAGTTAAGATGAGGTCACCCAATTAAGGTAGGCCCTAATCCAATGTGACTGGCATCCTAATAAGAAAACAGAGACACCGGGAGAGAACATTTCGTGAAGACACAGGGACAGACAGGGAGAAGGTGGCCGTGCAAAGACAGAGAAGTGCAATCAACAAAAAGACAGAATTGGCTGGGCACAGTGGCTCATGCCTGTAATCCCAGCACTTTGGGAGGATGAGGTGGGCAGATCACTTGAGGTCAGGAGTTTGAGACCAGCCTGGCTAACACGGCGAAACCCCATCTCTACTGAAAATACAAAAATTATCTGGGCATGGTGGTGGGCGCCTGTAATCCCAGCTACTCGGGAGGCTGAGGCAGGAGAATCACTTGAACCTGGGAGGTGGAGATTGCAGTGAGCCGAGATCGCACCACTACGCTCGAGCCTGGGCAATAGAGCAAGACTCTGTCTCAAAAAGAAACAAAACAAAACCAAAAAGGACAGAATCATAGAATTTTAGAAATAATCAAATAGACGTTAGAAATGAACAGCGATACTGATTCACTAATGCAGCATTTAATTATTTAAAATTATGTTTTAGTCTTTAAATAAGGTAGAGATGTGTCTAATTAAGCTACATAAAAAACATGACTGGGAATTTGCTCAAATACATATTTGAAATATATAAAATAATGACTAACATTTATTGAACTCATACTCTGTACCACACATTGTACTGAGTACTTGACATCTTAAGGAGTGAGCAACTCTCCTAGGTTGCCTGGGATGTCCCCATTTTAGCACTGTAAGTCTTGTGTCTTGAGAAACTGCTCAGGGCCGGGCGCGGTGGCTCAAACCTGTAATCCCAGCACTTTGGGAGGCCGAGACGGGCGGATCACGAGGTCAGGAGATCGAGACCATCCTGGCTAACACGGTGAAACCCTGTCTCTACTAAAAAAATACAAAAAACGAGCCGGGC
>NC_045437.1:65004286-65050598 GCF_002776525.5 Piliocolobus tephrosceles
AAAAAAAAAAAAAAAAAAAAAAAAAAGAGAAACTGCTCAGGCCTGCACAAACCAGGCTTGTTGCTCACTCTACATCTTCATCTCATTTGGTCTTCCAAACAACTGTATGTGGTGGTACCATAATTACCCCCATTCTACAGATGAGGAAACTGAGGCATAGAGGGGTTAAGCAAACTGACCAAAAGTACCAGACATGGCCAGGCGTGGTGGCTCATGCCTGCAATCCCAGCACTTTGGGAGGCTGAGGTGGCAGATCACTTGAGGTCAGGAGTTCGAGACCACCCTGGCCAACATGGCGAAAGCCCGTCTCTACTAAAAATAAAAAATGTAGCTGGGCATAGCGGTGTGTTCCTGTAATTCCAGCTACTTGAGAGGTTGAGGTAGGAGAATCACTTGAACCCAGGAGGCGGAGGCTGCAGTGAATTGAGATTGCACCACTGCACTCCAACCTGGGCAACAGAGCAAGACTCTGTCTCAAAAAAAAAAAGTTTTCCTTGATGTTTTGCTATTTTTTTGTTGTTGTCTTTCTGTTTGTTTTAAAGGTCTTCCCTAGAAGAACATAGAGGTAGATACATCACCCTGAGTACCAAAGGGAAACAAAATGCATACTTATCTTGGATTTTAAAAAGATATAATAAAGTGATTATTTTTAGAGATGTGGGCAGGACTGAAGGATGAACAAAAACGGTGAGACACCCAGAGACCTGTAATAGGGTGGATGCCATTACCCCCAAGAGCATGAAGGAATAAGGGAAAGAAAATGGAACTACTTGCCCAGTGTGGGCTGGAGCCAGGAAAGAGAGGAAAGTCTCATCAGAGAGGCAATCACTGCAGGAGGCAGCCCCTGCCAGAACCTGGACCTGAAGCAATGAGAGTTGGAGTAGGAATTTCCTAAACCCCGCTTTCCTTCCACCCTCTGCTGTCTTGCTGGTGCCTTCCATTGAGTGAATCCAACCTGAAGCCAGAGGACACACCCCCAGAACACAGAACAGGGCAGAGAAGATCAGAGATCAGGGGTGGGGTTGGAAGAATGGGAACAACCAGTGCAGCAGACATGCAGGGCTTTTTTGTTTGTTTGTTTTTACATTTACTTTTTAATCCATTTGGAACTTTCCTTTTTGAGATATATATAATAGGGATGAGCTTTTAATTTCATTTTTCTAGACAGGTCTACAGTTACCTTAGGTACATATATTGAATTGCTATGTCTCACCAATGCACCACAACGTAGCAGTCTCTCATAGCCCGACGTATCACCCCAAGTCCTTTGTCTGACGACCAAGAAAGTTAAGGAGCGCAGACACCAAGGGTAACACTGGAGCAAAAGTTTCATAAGTGAAAGAAGAAAGCTCTCTGCTGTGCAGGGTGGACCCAGAAGAGGGTTACTGTTTTTACAGTTGAATGCAAAGGCTTTTATAGGAAACTGATGAGAGCTGGGCATCTTGTTTGCGTAAGGTGCGAATTTGTGGTAGCTCCACCCCATCCTCCTAGTGCACACGTGGGCCCTTATCTTCAGTTACTCCATATGGCTTTGTTCCCCTTACTGTACATGTGTCAGGGGACAAAACTTTTCATTGAGGACATGTCTGGAAAACTCGCCTGTGTAGCCTTTCTTATCTGTGCGGCTGTGGGCCTGTCTCAGGCAAGTCCCCCATGCAAGTTCCCTTATCTGTGCCAGTCGCTTGATTTTTTGGGGTGTTCTTTTGTTTGAAAGAAATCAACAGAAGACCCACCCTAACTGCTTGCCTAACCAGTTTCTTCCTTTCTCCTCTCTCAGAATCATGTTACCATGTATTACAACTACTACTATTATCAAACTAAACTCTAGGATGTAATGGGGTTCTGATCAGTGTCTCCTACTCAGTTCTATTGATTTACTCTTACGTTAACAGTATTTTAATTACTGTAACATTACGTTTTAACATTTAGTAGAGCAGTTCCCACGTATTCTAAAGTTCTGGTGAAAAAATAATAGGGAATGAATAGCTTTGAAAACTGGGGGGAGCTGTCAAATACAAAAAGTTTTCTTACTCAGACACATTTTGAAGTGATATATACTATTAAGATATATGTACAAAGTCTAATTAGTTCCCTTACATAGAAACTCAATATGTATTACTAGATTGTACAAGAGGTGGAGCTTTTCTGAAAGATAAACATAGGAATATCTGACAATTAGCCACATAATTTTGCTTTGGCAAGATACCAAAGTAACTAGAATTCATTTTCCTCTTGTTTTGATGCAAACAACTCAAAATTCAGTGGCTTGAAACAACCACAATCTGTATTTTCTTACAATTCTGTGTGTTAATGGGCTCAGCTGGGCATTCCTTCTGCCCCATATGATCTCATCTGGAGGCTCGTCTGGGCTGAAACGTCAAGGAGGGGTATTTATACAGCTAATTGCTAGGACTGCTTGTTGGATAGGAGCTTAGCTGGGGCTGTCAACCAGAGAGCTTTGGTTCTTCTCCAAGGATCTCACCATGTGGCTTGGATTGAGTGTTTGGAAGAGTGTGAATAGGAAAGGTTTAGCTTTCTTCAGACCCAGCCTCAAAAGTTACATGGTGCCACTTTCTTCTTATTTTGCTGGTCAAAGAGGGATACAAAGCCAGTCTACACCCCACGGGAGAGCAAATTGCTACTCCTGTCATCAGAGGTGGAGTCTAAAAACGTTTGGCCATCTTTATTCCACCACCCCTCTATATTTATTTGGAAATATTAAAGAAAAGAGTTCTATCAACATTTCCAAAGACCTTTTATCTTCTGTCTCTTGATTCTAAATGTGGTTTGCATTTGCATTGTGAATCATGTGAACTATGAACTTAGTTCAAATATGCATGTAATTGCAAAAGAATGAAAACAAAAATGAGATATTATTTTGTCCAGATGATCTGCTCCAGTAATGAGAAAAGTTTGAAATGAGTTCTGAAAAACGAAGTTAAGTCTTAAGCATCTTAAAAGCAGCTGCATTACTCTATTTTTAAAGTGTTGGAAAATGAGGGAGGGGGGAGAGAAAATAGCTAATTTTAGCCACAGCTGCCATGGATGGGAGATAATTTGCAACGAGAAAGGAGGGGTTCATCAACACTTGAACTTACTGTTTTCTTTACTAGATATCTAATTTGTACTTTCCATCCCATCACTTGACATATTTCATGAGAAAATTTAGAATCTAGTAGAATACTGTACTGCTGTAATCCTTGGCAATTATAAACAAAACAGAGAGAAAACCAAAAAGACATATCCAGTCTCGAAAATAAGATAAACAGCTCTGTAGACTCAAACAAAACAGAAGCAGAAAGCAGTGGATTGCCACCGTGTGCCTGCTGGCTTTCAGGCAGAAATGGGCAGTGACAGGGGAACTCTGGGTCTTGAAAAGTAATGAGAATCAAGGAATTCAGAGGACAGGAACCAGATTCACTGTGTGAGACTGGGAACTGTGGTGTGTGGAGACCCTCCCATCCAGTAAAGGGAGCTGAAATCACTTGCAGGCTTTCTAAGAAGAAATAAAAAAATCACCAAGCCTCATGCTTGTTTGATGACTGAATCTGCAGTATTCACAAGGTCACTTTGAGGCAGAGATTTCTAAAATCCTCAAGTTAACAGCAAATCCTCTAGATAGGGAAGGTTGATTACGGGGTAGAGGGAAGATAACAACAACTACTGTTTCACACAAAACAAGTCTGAAAACCAAAATTCCCAAGTACTTCAAAAAACTTAATGCTAAGAAAAATCAAGCAAGTCCATATTTTGAACTTGAATTCTCTCCAGATAAAATTAATATATAGAAAAATCCAACAAAGACTGAAAATAATTATGTTTAGGATTCTCCAAAAGAATTATGTCCATTTAAAAAGAGTAAGAAATTATGAAAGAAATGGCTGACAGAATAGAATAGTTTGATAGGCTGGGTGTGGTAGCTTACGCCTATAATCCCAGCATTTTGGGAGGCCAAGGTGGGTGGATCACCTGAGGTCAGGAGTTCCCGACCAGTCTGGTAAACATGGTGAAACCCTGTCTCTACTAAAAATATGAAAATTAGCTGGGCGTGGTGGTGGGGCATCTGTAATCTCAGCTACTTGGGAAGCTGAGGCAGGATAATCGCTTCAACCCAGGAGGCGGAGGCTGCAGTGAGCCGAGATCATGCCATTGCAATCCAGTCTGGGTGACAAGAGCGAAACTCCATTTCAAAAGCAAAAGGAATACTTTGATAAAGAATGTAATTAAAACCATAGCCATTGAGAACACACATGTAATACATGAGATAAATGCAGTAACACGGTAAAAATGAGACTTCCTATCTCTCTGTGCTTTACATTATACAGTGCTATGGTTTGAATGGGTCCTCTCCAAAATTCAGGTGTTGCCAATCTCACCGTACTAACAGATTGGCCTTTAAGGGGTGATTAGACCACGAGGGCACCTCCCTCATGAATGGAATTAGGGGTCCTTATATAAGAACTTGACAGAGAGTGTTGTTTATTATCTCTTGCACATCTGCCTTTCACTATGTGAGGGAACAGTAAGAAGGCCCTCACCAGATGCCAGTTCCTTGATCTTGGACTTCCTAGCCTCCAGAATTAAAAACAATAAATTTCTGTGTTTCATAAATCAGCCAGTCTCAAGTGTTCCATTATAGCAGTATATACCAATGAAGACAATTAGACTGGCAAAATTTTAAGCCTGAGTATGCTAAGGTTTGATTAGGATTTAGGAAAATTTCAAATCCTTATATAATTCTAATGGTAACATAAGTTGTTAAATCACATTGGAAAACGCTGGTATGATCTATTAAATGGAAGGTGGCCATACTCAATACCTCATCAGTTTATTCTTAGGTATACACATTAAAGAAATTCCTACACATTAGCCAGGTGAAGTGGCACATGTCTAATCCCAGCTACTAGGGAGGCTGAGGTTGGAGGATCACTTGAGCCAAGGAGTTTGAAACCAGCCTGGGCAACATTGACTTTGCTTCTTAAAAAAAAAGAAATTCTTGCATATGGAAGTCAATAGACATGTACAAAAATATCCATAGTGATATTGTTCATATAGCCCTAAATTAATTAAGAATGTCTATAATTGTTTGGGCATGAAAGCTCATGTCTATAATCCCAACACTTTGGGAGGCTGAGGCAGGAGGATTGTTTGAAGCCAGGAGTTTGAGACCAGACTGGGCAGCAAAGGAAGACTCTATCTCTACAAAAACATTAAAAAATTAGCTGGGCATTGTGGCATGTATCTGTAGTCCTAGCTACTCAGGAAGCTGAGATGGGAGGATCAGTTGAGCCCATGAGTTCAAGGCTGCAGTGAGCTATGATCACAACACTGCACCCAAGCCTGAGCAACAGAGCAAGATCCCGTCTTTTTTTTTTTTTTTTTTTTTTTTTTTTGTCTGTTACCCAGGCTGGAGTGCAGTGGTGCAATCTTGGCTCACTACAACCTCTGCCTCCCAAGCTCAAGCAATTCTTGTGTCTCCTGAGTAGCTGGGACTATAGGCATGTGCCCGGCTAATTTTGTACAATGGCATGACTTCGGCTTACTGAAACCTCCTCCTCCTGGGTTTAAGCGATTCTCCTGCCTCAGCCTCCCTAGTAGGCGAGACTATAGGCGCACACCACCATACCTGGATAATTTTTTGTATTTTTAGTAGATACGGGGTTTCACCATGTTGGCCATGCTGGTCTCGAACTCCTGACCTCAGGTGATCTGCCTGCCTCGGTCTCCCAAAGTGCTGGGATTACAGGCGTGAGCCACCATGGCCGGCCAATAGTAGGATTTTAATAGTCAATATTTAAAGGTAAAACTTTTTTTCTTTTTTTTTTTTTTTTTGTGGCAGGGTCTTGTTCTGTCACCCAGGTGGGAGTGCAGTGGCGTGATCACAGTTCACTGCAGTCTTGACCTTGTGGCTTAAGCGATCCTCCCATCTCATTTTTGATTTTTTTTTTTTTCTTTTTTTGTAGAGACAGGGTTCTCATTTTGTTGCCCAGGCTGGTCTTGAACTTCTGGCCTCAAGCAATCTTCCCCACTCAGTCTCCCAAAGTGCTGGGTTTGCAGGCATGAGACACCGTGCCCAGCCCAAAACTAAATTTAATTTTTAAAATGTTTTAAATAAATAAGAGGTGGGGTCTCACTATTGTTGGCCAGGTTGGTCTTGAACTCCTGGGCTCAAGCTGTCTTCCCACCTTGGCCTCCCAAAGTGGTAGGATTGCGGGCATGAGCCATTAAGCCCAGTCTAAAAGTAAAATTAAGAATAGCAACAAGGTGGAGGACAACGTTCAGTGGGTAGTAAGGACACAAATGACCTAGTCACAATCAGGAGAAGGATATTGACAATATTTTTTGGCAGGGTGCGGTGGCTCACACCTGTAATCCCAGCACTTTGGGAGGCTGAGGCGGGCAGATCACCTGGGGTCAGGAGTTTGAGGCTAGCCTGGCCAACATGGTGAAACACTGTCTCTACTCAAAATACAAAAAATTAGCCAGGCGTGGTGGTGCATGCCTGCAGTTCCAGTTACTAGGGAGGCTGAGGCAAGAGAATTGCTTGAACCTGGGAGGCGGAGGTTGCAGTGAGCCGGGATTGCACCACTGTACTCCACCTTGGTGAGACTCTGTCTCAAAAAGAAGAAAAAGAAAATGTTTAAGTTTTTATACTTGTATTATTTTTCTTCAAAAATGTATATTGGCCTATAAATTTTCAGTCAGTGTTTAAGTTTTAACATCTTAAAGATCAGTAGAAAAAACACAGAAGTAAACCTAAAATCTGAAAGGGAAAAAAGTAAAGAAAAGCATGATAAACAGAAACATGAAATAAGAAATAAATTCAAGTATTTAATTCCAATAAGTAAATGGATTAAACTTATCTACTAAAAGACAGATGATCAGACTGCATTTTTAAAAATTCAACTATATGCTACTGCTTTTAAAAGACACATTTAAATACTGTTGAATATTCAATATATTGAATATAAAAGAACAAGAGTTGCCATGTAAATAATAAAAAAGCAGTATTTTTCAGGCAAAACAGAATTTAAGGCTAAAAGCACTAAATAGGAATAAAAAGTGGGCCTACATAATAATATAATAAACAATTCGATAGAAAGAAATTATAATTTTAAACCTACAATTAGGTAAGTTATATAAATTTATACAACAAACTTAAAAGTATAACAACATAATCGAAAAATACACAAAGGGAAAAATGGGCCAGAACATTTTTTAAAAATGGAAAACTGCCTTTTTATATTGAGAGATTTGAAGACACCAATCTATATGTTTTCTAGTATCAGGGGAAAAAAGGGAAGAACATAGACTATTTGAACAACACATTACAAAGAATGGTATCATGTAGACCATTTGATCTTACCACACTACACGTTCTTTGTATTTCCTTGAGGTTAGAAAACATTAATACTACTACAAAGACACATGCACACGTATGTTTATTGTGGCACTATTCACAATAGCAAAGACTTGGAATCAACCCAAATGTCCATCAGTGACAGACTGGATTAAGAAAATGTGGCACATATACACCATGGAATACTATGCAGCCATAAAAAAGGATGAGTTTGCGTCCTTTGTAGGGACATGGATGCAGCTGGAAACCATCATTCTTAGCAAACTATCACAAGAAGAGAAAACCAAACACCGCATGTTCTCACTCATAGGTGGGAACTGAACAATGAGCTCACTTGGACTCGGGAAGGGGAACATCACACACTGGGGCCTATCATGGGGAGCGGGGAGGGGGGAGGGATTGCATTGGGGAGTTATACCTGATATAAATGATGAATTGATGGGTGCTGACGAGTTGATGGGTGCAGCACACCAACATGGCACGTGTATACATATGTAACAAACCTGCACGTTATGCACATGTACCCTAGAACTTAAAGTATAATTAAAAAAAAAAAAAAAAAAAGGAACAAGGAAGAAAAAAAAAAAAAAGAAAACATTAATAAACAGGATTATATTTGTATATATACACACACACTTGTGTTTAATTAAACAACACAGGAAATGTAAACAGCAGTTTGAATCATTTACTTTTCAGACTAAAAATACTCTCTCTCTTATTTTGCGGGGGGTTTGGGGGTGGATGTGGGATCTGGCCAACTCAACCACTAAACAAAGTTATTTTCAAAATGTAATATAAGAGCTATACCAAACCAACATTTTAATTTTCAATTCTTCTTTGTGACTAATTATTTGACAGGCTCTGAAGAGAACAATAGTCATTAGTAAAAAGTATTTTTGTTAAACTAGTGGAAATCCTGGGTTTTTAAATTTGAGATTGTATGCTAAATTCCCTCTATTTCCTTAATTTTCCTGGGGGACTTTTTTGTTTTCGTTTTTTATTGTCTTGGGTTTTCTTTGTTGTTGTTGTTTTGAGACAAGGTCTTGCTCTGTTGCCTAGACTGTACTGCAGCCTCAACCTCCCAGGCTCAAGCTATCCTCCCGCCTCAACCTGCAGAGTAGCTGCGACTACAGGTATGCGCCACCACTCACGGCTAATTTTTGTTTTTTTTGTAGAGATGGGGACTCGTCATGTTGCCCAAGCTCGTCTGGAACTCCTGAGCTCAAATGATCCTCCCACCTCAGCCTCCCAAAGTGCTTGGATTATAGGCATGAGCCACCGCAGCTGACTAGGACTTCTTTAAGATTTGTTTCTCCCTGAAAAGAACTTCTCCATGGAGCGGTTCCATGTGCTAAGCCAGCATCCCTGCTCACAGACCTGCTGAGCCTCTTCACAGCCCCCTGTGACGTGGTAACCAGCACAGTACACATCCCATCATCACACGGTGTTGGCTTCCCAGTTTTTTCTCATTTTATTTTCCTTGCCTCATATGTTTTCTAAAATAACTTTTTGGCTGGGCGTGGTGGTTCATGCCTGTAATCCCAGCACTTTGAGAGGTGGAGCCGGGCGGGTTACGAGGTCAGGAGATCAAGACCATCCTGGCTAATATGGTGAAACGCCCTCTCTATTAAAAATACACACACACAAAATTAGCTGGGCGTGGCGGCCTGCGCCTGTAGTCCTGTGCCTGAGCCTGTAGACAGCCACTCGGGAGGCTAAGGCAGGAGAATCACTTGAATCCAGGAGGCAGAGCTTGCAGTGAGCTGAGATCACGCCACTGCACTCCAGCCTGGGTGACAGAGTGAGACTCCATCTCAAAAAAAAAAAAAAAAAAAAAAAAAGGAAAGAAAGAAAATAACGTTTTGACTTGCTAAGGTCCTTAACAGATAAACTTTCAGATAATCACATCAATAGGGACAACCACAAGACCCAACCCACTGATTTTTTTGATCACTTGTTAGCAATCTCAACTTCATAGACTGACCATATATGATCCAATTACATATTTTTAAGCATAGGGCTTCCCTATATGATGCTTCCAACCGCACCTTCTGTCCCCATCCATAGAACATTTTCAACAGTGACAAGTGTACACTTTGTACACTTAGGTAATCCATTCCAGGGACAAGAGGCTATGCCCGTAGCAAAAGCTTGGGAGAATCAGGAATTAAGGAAGAAAGCATTGTCCATATCCTGATACTGGCCATTTTCCTTCCTTGTATCCAGAGCCTCATCACCTCCCAGCAAAGGGTCACAGCTAGGATGTGTTTTGTAACTTACTAAGTAACACCCTACTGTAAAGCAAGACCTCCATACATTTTTCTTGTTTGGGGTTTCATGGTAAGTATGCAAATTGAATAGGACTGTGTTAAAGCAATGTTTCATGAAAGAAAAACCTGTGGAGCTTCAGTTGAAGTTCTCAGTCTTTCATAACGCTGTACTGTCTTCCCAATATCAGAAAATGCTAAAAGACATGGTCCAAACACAGTTGCACACAGTGGGCAAACAGGAGACACCCAGGCACAAAAACAAAACAACAAACAAACAAAACCCTTCAAGGTGGCTCTTTGAGAAGGGCCCGCGTGCCTGGTAAGTGCATGCAATTGCCAAATGCAGTCAGTGCGCTGATGGCTAACAGTAACCTTGGACTAACTGGACATCTTTCAGGAATGATTTTGGGTAGGAACCAGGCGCTTTTGGCATGCTTCTCATAGTGTGGGGCACAGTATGCTGTGACGGCAGAAAGGATAATGAGGAGAGCTAGCTGGAATGCATGTTGTTGCTTTTGTTTTTGATGTTTTGTTTTCCAAATAAGATTTCCAGGACTGTGTCTCTACCTTGAAGGACAAGTAGGTGAGAAAAATAGGCCAAGGACAAGCCGGGGGCCTCAGTGCAGTTTGAACTTGGGGAGATGAATGGGTACAAAAATCTTGAAAATCTTCATTGACTTCTAGCTTTCTGGCAGACAGCTTTAAATAACAAACACACAACCTTGGTCCACGGATTTACAGAAAAAGAAAAATCCTGGAGACATTTAAGAGGATTGACTCTACACCCAAGTGGATTAAAAATTAGATCAAAATATAAAGTGACATTAGGGTCCATAAAATCTGAAGGTAGTGTAGGTTGCAGAGCAGTAGACGATATAAGACTGCCTGATCTGCCGGGCATTCTCTTCCTGCTGTTTTGGATTTAAGGTTTACTGGATAGAAAACTTGCATATCTTTTTGACTGCTACCTTGTTTCTGAAGGCATCACCTGCCTCCCAGACCATGCTGCTGCCACTTTTGCCAGCACTTTTGCCAGGCTTCCAAGGTAGCAAGAGTCCACCAATTGAAGCCCTGAGCCCTACCCATGCTGAATCATTCTTCTGCTCCTAACCATGCTAAGTCATTCTTCTGCTCCGAGCTTGGATGAAATGTCACACCGTCAGGGTCTGGTTTCCAACAAGGCGTTGAATGACAGAACCCAGAAGTACAGGAAAGTCTATTCCCTGTGAGCTGAACCTTGACTAATAGGAGATGGGATATTGTAGAGAGCAAGGTGAGCAAATTCCCTCTCTCCCCTTGATTTTCCTGGGGACTTCTGTACGATTTGTTTCTCCCTGAAAAGAACTTGTCCATGGAGCGGTTCCATGTGCTGAGCCAACATCCCTGCTCACGGACATGCTGAGCCTCTTCACAGCTCCCTGTGGCGTGGTGGTCAGCACAGTAACATGTCCCCTCATCACACCATCTTGGCTTACCAGTTTTTCCTTGTCTCATTTCTCCTATTTCCTCATCTTTACCATGCTGGGCTTATACTTTCCAAATAAAGTGTCAGCTCTTCAATCCTCGTCCCAGGCTTTACTTTGTAGAAAGAGACTTTCTAACAGAGAACTCTGACAACAGGACTTATTTGATTGAAGTACTGGATATTATCCTCCTGCCCCTGAGGGTCACCCTCACTTTTCTCCATCCTGCCCTTTGCCCTGGGAGGCTGTTGAACTAGATTGACAGGACTCTCATGCCCTCTGGCCTCCAGTCGGATGCAACCAGTGGGGGACCCTAGCAGGAGATGGGAAGGAGGAAGTATTTGTTCTCCTGGCTCCCTCCCTGTAAGAGGTCTCCTTGGACTGGTCGTGCCCTCAGATGAAAGTCACAACTGGTAGTCTCCTCTATGAGACTTTCCTTTTGATTTCTGAGACCTGCTTCCTCCTCCCATCCCTTCGGACCTGGGGGACATAACAACTCCACACTGCACTTCAGATTACTGCACTTTCCTTTGCGGTGCCTCTACGCCCTCCCCACTCCTTTGTAATGTTTCTCTCTCTCTCTCTTTTTGTTTTGTTTTGTTTTGGTTTTTTTTTTGAGACAGTCTCACTCTGTCACCCAGGCTGGAGTGCAGTGGTGCCATCTCGGCTCACTGCAACCTCCGCCTCCAAGGTTCAAGCAATTCTCCTGCCTCAGCCTCCCTAGTAGTTGGGACTACAGGCACGCACCACCACGCCCAGCTAATTTTTATATTTTTAGCAGAGACTGGGTTTCACCATGTTGGTCAAGCTGGTTTTGAACTCCTGACCTGAAGTGATCCACCCATCTTGGCCTCCCAAAGTGATGGGATTACAGGCGTGAGCCACAATGCCCAGCCTGTAATGTCTCTTTATAAATAAACCCTTCTTGAATTTTTCCTGTTTGAGAGTGTCCAACTGTTTCCTACTGGAACCAAGAATAAAAAGAAATAGTTAAATGCTAACACAATTGAGCTTTGTTGAAATAGTGAATAGCCATTACAAATCAGTTCTTGACTGGCAGAAAAAGAAAGCGATGCACTAATTTTTAAAAAGTCACTGTTGCAGTGAACCCCTATCAATCCCCGTAGGGAAAGCCCCAGGATAAAGAGGCCAAAGAAGAGACCCAGAGCCAGCAGATGAAACGTGGTGTTTTATTAGGGGATTAATACAGGAGAGCGAGTCCAGTAGTGGCAGGCTGGCCAGGAGAACACAACCGCTTGCAAACATTATGCAGTTTCTACAGCATTTTCACTTAACACCCTCCATCTAAAGAACTCCACCTGCCAACCATCATTTAACTCAAAACTCAAGGCCTCAGTCTCCTGTACGGCCCATATTCCATGGAACAGGCTGGGTGGGGGCTCAGATGTTTACCACAGATAAAAAATGCATCTCCACGTTGGCCATGCACAGATTCCCTGGCTTGAAACACACATTCGGGTACATCTACCATACTGGGTCTTTCTAAAGATTTGTTTAAATGATTGTTATCAGATGCATTTACCCTGCAATCGATTCAAAGGTCAAACAATCAGAGTTTTGGCAGAAAACAATTCCATTGCCTAAAGGACCATTTATGAGAGAGTGGGCAAAGTAAGGAGAATCAATAAGGGATTCACACTAGGTACAAGAAAGAGCAGAGAGTCACCCCTCCTCCTCCTTTTGAACAGACAAAAGAGACAGTGTTACAACCCTGAGCCCTGTGAGAGTGGCAGCCCTGGAGGAACTCAGTCATGAAGGATGACAGGGCCTCAGTCTGCAGCAGGTTAGGAGTGACAGAAAAATTCCCTGACTTTTCTCCCCTCTTGCCCACTAATCTCTCTGCAATCTCTGGTCTCCAGTCAATGCCTCTTATTGGCTGAGCCCAACCAGAAACTAGAATGATGTGGCCCATCAGGGTCAGCCTGCTTGGGCTCAGAGTGGGGCTGAGAAGGGCAGAGAATGATTTGAGTTGGTGGGAGTGGGGAGGCCAACAGACAATAGCCAGTGCAATCAGGATATCAAACTCCATGCAGATATAATCCTAATTTTGTGAAAAGGGATACATGCATTTATGTAGTCCTGTTGTGGAACAAGATATTTAAAATAGCTACCTCATGGTAGCATAGATGATTTTTATTATTTATAGTGTTTGGTATATCTCCCAAATAAAAAAAAAATGGATATAAGACTTTAACATTTATCTTTGGGAAAAAATAATAGCTCATTAGAAATGTGTTTAATCTTATTTTTACAGAAAATATTTTCTATCAGTGGCTCCTCATGGTAGAAATTTCACCTCCTGAATTTTCCCGGGAGGAAGGTCTCATCTAGAGTGAGATCAAGGCCAAAAGACAGGGTTTTTTTGTTTCTCACCATATTAGTTCCTTTTCACACTATTCTGCCAATCAAAGGGAAAGAATGATAATCCAGTGTGAGACAAATGGTATCCCAGTTCTGATCATATTAGCAGATCTGGAATCTCAACTACTGCTATTAACTTTGTTATGCAGCCAAGCTGATCTGTGATAGTCACTCAGTCAAACAAAATTTTTCATATCTGGGTTGGGCACACAAACCTCCGTGTATAAGCATAAACCTCAGATAAGCATATAACTGCAAAATCTTTTCAATTTAATTAGACAGTAAACATCCTTCTCAGATTACGTTTGTTTTCAAAATAACTTTTAGAACTGTTTGATTCATGTTTCTATTGCTCCATGTCTTTTACATTTTAACTTGAACTACGGTAAAACAACGTGGAGGAGCACTGGGATACTGTCAGCAATCTGCAGTTGCCCTGGTGTTTTCCACACCCTGCATTCCCTGTCTATTCTTAGCACTGTCCTCGGGCTCCTTGTCAGCTCACATTCAGTGAGGGGTAAAAGGCAGGCAGCCACTGCCTCTGAAGAAATACTTAGTATATACAGAATGCGATAGCAAACCTTTGGAATGTCCCAGAGCAGCTGCTGAAAGCACTAGTCCTTAACCTCTACCAATGTCTCCACCTTGAGCCAAGGCAGCAGTTTGGGAGAATACAATAAGCACCAATCCTCAGATGTGCTGTGTAAACTCAGACACGCAGTGTAAGCTCAGGTGTTGAACTTCCACTGGCTGCCAGGCTATTTAAAGCTGAGGATTATGCAGAGATAGCAGATAGTTACATTTTGCCAACTAAGTTTATGGAGCATCTAAAAAGCACAGATTAAAACTCACTGAATTCAGTAGTCAAACTTTTAAAAGTGGTGTCCTAAAACTTCATATTAATTTATAAGAGGATATGTTATACATATCTCATGAACATCTCATAGTTGTCCATGGAACTTATACTATTTTTAAAAAGTCAAAACACTTCAGATAGGATTCAATATAGTTTTAAAAAGATAAATGAGGTACATATTTGAATTTTTAAAAAATAAGATTTATATCTGAAAATTCTCACTGACGTTTAAGGCAGTAACAACTATACTGAATCAAAAATAAGATTTCAGACCCAATTTCCAAATACTGTATTTTAATTTTTGAACTCCATATTTACAAAACCTCATTTTAATTAAAATAGACTAAAAAGAAAAGCTTATCAAGCGAAGGGAATCACAACTCTTTTTGGCAAAATAAAAGATTTTCATAAAATGGATAGGAATTCCTTAAATGAGTATGGCTCTTTTGCCATCAGTGATTACAAACGCAGGGGGCATTGTTGGAATAATAAGAAACAATTCTGAGTCCTCTCTAATATCCAAATACAGCCGCGTATATTTTCAATGTTTCAGTTGTAAGAATAGTATCAGTTTGAGCCACACAAACATATTTATAAATTTTCCTTTCTGAGTAAGAATAATAAAGACAACCTCAACATACCAGGAACTGTGTATATATTTTTAATCTTCATAAAAATCGTAGTAAATCATTTCAAATGTGGGTAATACAAACATTCTCGTGGTACCAGTGGCTGAATGATCGTCTTCCCCGTGTCGTCTGAACAGGAACCAATATGATGTCACTTAGTCCCAGCTGGATCCTTTACTTCCACCACCAAAATTCCATCATGACAGAGGACTGCAGACAAATCTTTGGTTTCCACGCCATCTGGTAGTTTGTACTGTCGGGTGAAGCTTCTTGAGATAAAACCGTGCTCGTCCATTCTGATTCCGTGTTGCGCTTTTATCAGCAGCCAGCCTTCGAAGGTCTGAATGATGATGTCTTCGGGGAGGAACTGGACCACATCCAGCAGGATCTGAAAATGGGATTTGCCTTCTCGGGGTGGCGTCTCTGCTGCTGAGTTCACTGGAGGAGACTGCGCTGCCCTGGTTTTCCTCAGGTCCACGATGGTTGGACCAGGCAGTGCATATAAAGCATGATCCAGCCTGCAGTCTTCTAGACCTCGAGTTTCAAACTCTTCCTGGTAACGCACAGGAATCTCTATGAGGTGCCTCAAAATGATTTTTGCCATAGTGAAGGCAAAAACAACCTTGAACAGCCTCCTTCAGCCAACCTTTAGTCAGTGGCGAGCCCCTGCAGTTGCCTACTGACTGGATTACCAGTCGAAGCAGCTAGTGGTTTATAGCTGTGCCCAGACGCAATCACTTAATTAGGACTGAATCACAGCACGGCATGCTCTCTTGTCTTTTCATGTACGCTGACAATGAAGGGCTATTTATAGGGCATGTTTCCCAGTTGCATTTAGCACACAGCCTGCACAAGCTGCCCAGTCATGGATTGCCCTTACATTCTCAGTTATCCTTGGCAAAGGTGTCTGCCTTGCTTACTTCAAGAGAAAAAGAGAGTGGGAATCGAAAATGGTATTTGAAAAATATCTGGGTGAGGGTGGGGGCAGTGGCTCACGCCTGTAATCCCAGCACTTTGGGAGGCTGAGGCCAGTGGATCACCTGAGGTCAAGAGTTCAAGATCAGCCTGATCAACGTGGTGAAATCCCATCTGTACTAAAAACACAAAAATTAGCTGGGCATGGTGGCTCATGCCTGTGCTCCCTGGGAGGTTGAGGTAGGAGAATCGCTTGAACCAGGAGGCAAAGTTTGCAGTGAGCCAAGACCATACCATTGCACTCTAGCCTAGGCAATAGAGTGAGACTCCATCTCAACAAACAAACAAAGAAAAACCAAAAATATATGGATGGGTGCTTTCCCCTGTGAACTTCAGTGATCTAAGGGAACAGGACTTCTTAGAACAGTCAGAGATGTGCACTCGTAATATGAGCTGGGATCACATTTTCCCTAGTCTCCAGATACAAAGCTGGGGAGGGCAGAATCTCGCTGTAATTCAGAAAGAATTAACACACATGTATTCAAATCTCAAACATTCAACAAACTGCCCTCTGTCCTACGCATTTCCTTTTATTTTATCTTTTAGTCTTTTGGGCTTAAGGAACATGTGAGACACATTATCTGGGTTTATTTACATCTGACTCATCAAAATTAGATCAGATGACTAAGCTAGAGAAGTGACAAATGTCCATTGGGGGCTGGAGGGGCATAGGATGGGGAATCTTAGTGACGAAAATAGTGCCACAAAGAAGAGAAAAATGTCAAAGCTTTGAACGATTTGATATGAATGTCCAAAAATCTAAGGATTAATCTTGTCACAGCTCTGCTACTGAGTTGGCAAAAATAAATTACACATAATTTCCCCCTTAATACTAAACTTACCCTGAAAAAGAATGAGGCAACTCCTCATCCACAGCTATGGAAGAATCTCCAAGATATATTAAATCAAAAAGAAAAGTCCAGAGCAGTATATAATATGCTAGTATTTGTACTTTTTTTTTTTTTTTTTTTTTTTTTTTGAGACAGAGTCTTGCTCTGTCACCCAGGCTGGAGTGGGTGACAGCCTCAAAGTCCTGAGCTCAAGAAATCCCTCACTCTCAGCTGCCTGAGTAGTCGGGACTATAGAACCATGCCACCATGCCCAGTTAGTTTTTTTGATTGTTTCTGTAGAGATAGGGGTCTTGTTATGTTGCCCAGGCTGGTCTCTAACTCCTGGCCTGAAGAGATCCGTCAGGCCTCTGAGCCCAAGCTAAGCCATCATATCCCCAGTGACCTGCACGTATACATCCAGATGGCCCGAAGCAACTGAAAAGCCACAGAAGTGAAAATAGCTTCACTGATGACATTCCACCATTGTGATTTGTTTCTACCCCACCCTAACTGATCAGTGTTCTTTATAATCTCCCCACCCTTAAGAAGTTTCTTTGTAATTCTCCCCACCCTTGAGAATGTACTTTATGAGATCCATCCCCTGACCCCAAAACATTGCTCTTAACTCCACCGCCTATCCCAAAACCTATAAGAATTCATGATAATCCCACCCCTTGCTGGCTGTCTTTTCGGACTCAGCCCACCTGCACCCAGGTGAAACAGCCATGTTGCTCACACAAAGCCTGTTTAGTGGTCTCTTCACACGAACACATGAAACAAGATCTTTCCACCTCATCCTCCTAAAGTGCTAGAATTACAGACATGAGCCACTGCACCAGGCCTTATTTATACTTTCTTAAAAAGTATGTATTTGCTTATATTAATAAAATCTCTCTGAAAGCTTTGTAGCTGGAGACAGTGAGTGCCTCCTACGAGTGATTGGCAGGTGGGGGCTGGAGGAAGACTTAATTTTTACTATAAATACTTTTGTGCGATTTATGTATTTACTTTTTTTAATTATTATTTTTGCCACCATCTTCTTTGTGATACTGTGTGCTTTTTATTTTATTTAATTAATTAATTAATGTATTTTTTTTTTTTTTTTGAGATGGAGTCTCGCTCTGTTGCCCAGGCTGGAGTGCAATGGTGCCATCTTGGCTCACTGCAACCTCCACCTCCCAGGTTCAAGTGATTCTCTTGCCTCAGTCTCCCGAGTAGCTAGGACTACAAGAGCCTGCCATCACACCCAGATAATTTTTGTATCTTTAGTAGAGACAGGGTTTCACCATGTTGGCCAGGCTGGTCTCAAACTCCTGACCTCAGGTGATCTGCCCACCTCAGCCTCCCAAAGTGTTAGGATTATAGATATGAGCCACTGCGCTCGGCCAGGGTATTTTTTATTTATAGAGTGTATATGGAATATACGTACACACAATAAATTTTAAAATATGGAAACTTTCTTCTCCATGGAGATTAATATTTTCTTAAATGGATAGACTCAAGATTACCTTTCCTTTAAAAATATATGCACTTTCTTCAAATGAAAAAAGTCTATATAATATTAAAAATCAGAAAATGGAACAAAAATCTTCTTTAGCTCCCTTTATAAGTCTAAAAAACCTCTCTGGACATTTGGGTATACACTTAGAAACATGTCCTAACAATGCTGTTCACACTTAGCTTTTTGACCAGCAGTTTACAGGTTGGTGGCCCTCCAGGGGAAAATGTACTCTTTTAGATATGTTAATGTTCTCTGGTTCATAGAATACTGTGGGATGTTGTCATCAGTGCTGCTCTGAGTGGAAAGGCAAGAACAGAACCCACTGCCAGTGACAAGAAATAGATATGATCTCAAGGATTTGGCATTAAAATACTAGTAAGATTTACAGCAAAATTGAGAGAAAGCTATAGACATTTCCTACATGCTCCCTACCCCTACACATGTACAGCCTCCCCCATTATCAACACCGCCCCCAAAGTGGTACTTTTTTTTTCTTTTTTTGAGATGGAGTCTCGCTCTGTGGCCCAGGCTATAGTGCAGTGGCACCATCTTGGCTCACTGCAACCTCAACCTCCAAAGTTCAAGTAATTCTCCTGCCTCAGCCTCCCGAGTAGCTGGGATTATAGGCGCCTGCCACCATGGTCAGCTAATTTTTGTAGTTTTAGTAGAGACGAGGTTTCACAATGTTGGCCAGGCTGGTCTTGAACTCCTGACCTCAGGTGATCTGCCCACCTCGGCCTCCCAAATTGCTGGAATTACAGGCAGGAGCCATGGCTCCCAGACTCAAAGTGGTACATTTGTTACAACTGATAAACCTACACTGACACATCATTATCAGCCTGAGTCCATATTTCACACTAAGGTTCAGTCTTGGTGTTGTACATTTTATGCACGGTGGAGACATGTGTCCACCATTATAGTATCATGTAGAGTAGTTTTACTGCCCTAAAAACCCTCTGGGCTCCACTTATTCATCCCTCTGTCTCCCCTAACCCTTGCTCTAAAAAACTTCTCAAAAAAAATAAGGCCATTAAAACGAATACTAGAAAGAGGCTGTTAGGGTGAGACAGAGAAAATGTGTCAAATAATCTTACAGTTTCTTGCACCAGGGATTTCTAAGACAGGCAAAGAAGGCTTAGGTGTGAGTGATAAGTTTCCATGTGTGATCTGTGAATGAGCTGCTGAGATTAAAAATGAGCAATTCCAGCACTTTGGGAAGCTGAGGCGGGTGGATCACCTGAGGTCAGGAGTTCGAGACCAGCCTGACCAACATGGTGAAACCCCATCTCTACTAAAAATACAAAAATTAGCAGGGCATGGTGGTGTGCACCTGTAATCCCAGTTACTTGGGAGCTGAGGCAGGAGAATCACTTGAACCTGGGAGGCGGAGGTTGCAGTGAACCAAGATCATGCCACTGCACTCCAGCCTGGATGACAGAGTGAGACTCTGTCTAAAAGAAAAGAAAAAAAAAAAAAAAAAAAAAAGCATCACATTTCTGATGCAATATTCAAGACTTCTACTTCTGCCATTTTCCCAAAATTTTCCCAAAACTGCCCTTTGACTCCAGTCCTAAGCCTGACTGCCCTCACCATGATCATCAGCTACCTTGACTTTTTGTCCTTTTGGAGACTCTGTCAGGCTTCCTCACTGGTCTCCTTCTCCTGCCCTCCTGTCCATCCTTCTCTTTGTAACTAGAGCAGTTGTTCTAGAGCATCACATAGATGACGTCATTCCCTTGCTTCAAACTTGAAGTCAGAAGCTTCTCATCACAACCAGAGTGAAATATAAAATTCTTACCATGGCCTTTGAGAACCTGTAATCCGGCCCCTCTGCCCTGCTCCCCTCCTCCTCACACTAGGGTTCAGTCTTTGTGTTGTACATTTTATGCATGCTGGTGACCATGCCTAAAATGGTGGTCCCCCTGCTTCAGCCACACTGGCCTCCTTTCTGTCCCTTGAATACTCTAAGCTTGGTTCTCCCTTCCTCAGGCCCCTTGTACTTGGAGTCCCTTTTGTTCTGAAAACTTGACTTTCAAATTGTCTTAAGGTTGCCTCTTTCTCATCATTCAGGCTCCAGGTCACATGTTACCTCTTCAGCCAAGTCATTTGTGACCATCTAGGGAAAGTACTCTTGTTGTCCATCATAGAACCCTATTTTACCTTTGCTTTGTATTCTTTTATGCCATGATCATGGTGGTGTGGTCACAAGAGGAGATACAGGAGAGAGGCTCAAGAAAACAAAGTATGTTATACTCACAGGTCCTAGAGACAACTGGCCATGGAGGGCGTGGGGAAGACACGGGCAGTCAGGAGGCAGAAGATAGGAGCAAGTGGAACATTTAGCCAGAGCCATTATTGGGGTTTCCACAGGAAGGGCAAGGCAGGGCAGGATGAACAGTTTAGAACTGGCTAGTTTGAATAATTTCAGCAGGCCCTAAGCTACAGGGTGTCTCCAACTGCCTGGTACCTGGCCTTTGGTTGACTAAGGCAAAGGAATGTTGCTTCCTGGAGGGCAGGGGCCACATAGAGGAGAGATGGCTCTGGGTTGGGCAGTTTGCATATCAAAGGCATGCTCCCAGCTGAGCCCTTTGCTGTCTCTTAGGATTGGCCAGCCCTGGGAGGGGCAGTCTCTTTCCAGATGGAAAGGTTTTTAACATATCAAAACATCATAATATACAGAAAATAATCTACATTCTTTTATTAAAGAATGGGAACTATTTTTTTTTTCTTATCCCTCTCAAGAGGACAAATAGAGTTTTATTTTATTGCATGCATTCTCACTGGGGGTGATATTGCCCACAAGGAGGCAAAAATTGGTTCCTATAGAGCAAAAAAAAAAAAAAAAAACAACATAATCTAAGATTATATAAAATCTGAGATATTATGTAATGGTTTGTGATCCTCCAAAGGGCCACAGTGCATAAATGGACATGTATCTGGGTTATTAGAATTTCAATGGGGAGATGGAGGAGAAATTAGATGGAAAGTGTCTAAAGATATCTGGGAGGGGATAAATGATACAGCAATAAAACAGGTGAGAAATGTATGTAGTCTGCTTCATTAGTCACCCATGAAGACCCCCATGGCTTATGCCAAATGCTGAAGAGGTTAGGTGGATAAGGATGACAGTATAGATGCAGCAAGGCTGTCCTTGACCAAACCAAGGTCAGAGGCACCAGTAGGGTGAATGTTAAATCTCAGTGACTTGGAGATCATTGCCCATTGAACACAGGCGGCAAATTCCAATAACAGCTTGGCTTGAAGTCTGAGCAGGTTTTCCAAAAAGAGCCACGACTCAGCTGGAATAAGAAGGCTGACAGAGTGGGCCACAGGAAGCTTTGAGCAGGGAAGGAGAGGGAGGACATCTGAGTGTTCCAGGTAACAGGATGGCATGTTCAAGGTCCTGGAGCCAAAACAAAACATCATGCCAAGAGAAGACACAAGAACCTCAGCATGGCCGTGATGCACACTGCAAAGTAGGAAACAGGGAAAATGAGGCTGGAGAGGCAGGGACCAGCCATGAAAAGCCTTGTCATCTTTCTTGAGACAAAATAACATTTTTAAAGTTCCCTGAACTTTCACCAGTTATTTAAGCTGTGACAGCAGAAATCTTAAAGATGATTCTTCATCTCTTCATAATCAAAATTCCTATTGAGGTTTGTTTGTTTGTTTGTTTTCCAAATTAGAGTTTGGACTGTATTTTGGAATAATAGAGTTAACTTCAGGAAAACTCAAATCAGTGCCTTTTTAAAAACTTCTCTGACCATACCCACAGTAAGAAATATATTTACTATCACGACCCAGTGGATATACATATACACACACTGGGTACAAAACACTTAGCTTTCCTACATGAATACACTCTGATGGTCTCTATTCAGTTCTATGTAGCTTAAGAAAAGTCATCCTTGAAACTCTCTAAATTGATTTCATGACCCCAAAATTGGTTAAAATCGATAGTTTGGAAAGTTACTTAAGTTTTTACATTATTAAAGTTTATCATGTTTGTGGGGTGAATTACATCTCTGCAGGGTGACTGTGGTGGTCTTAACTGATTGTTCTTCTGTGGCTGTGGTGAGGCATTGAGCAGTTAGGGAAGGAAGGAGTACAGTGGGAGCAGGCAGCATGGCTTATGTCAAATGTTGAAGAGGTTAAGGAAGGTAGGAATGGAATCCTAGATTTAGCAGTGAGGGTTTCTTTGACTTAACTAAGAGGAGAGTCCATGGCAAGGTAGGGACAGAAGTTAAACTGCAGTTGGTCAGGGAGTGAATATTACATATAAACTACAATTTTAAGCATATGAGGGAATGAAAAAATTAACATAAATTCCAGGTTTGTTTTGTCTAATAAGATGCTTTTAAGAAAATTGACTAGCCGGGCATGGTGGCTCATGCCTGTAATCCCAGCACTTTGGGAGGCTGAGGCGGGTGGATTCCTTGAGGTCAGGAGTTCGAGACCAGCCTGGCCAACATGGCGAAACCCCGTGTCTACTAAAAATACAAAAATTAGCCTGGCGTAGTGGTGCACACCTGTAATCCCAGCTACTCAGGAGGCTGAGGCACGAAAATTGTTTGAACCTGGGAGGCGGAGGTTGCAGTGAGCCAAGATCATGCTACTGCAATCCAGCCTGGGTGACAGAGTGAGACTGTCTCAAAAAACAAAACAAAAACAAAAGATAATTGACCATTAGACAGACGGATAGGAAAGAAGTGGTTAGCAGGAAACCCTGACAGGCTGTGCTTGTTTGAGTCTGAGACCTAGATGAATAATATCCCATTTGGAATATTTATTTTAAACAAAGTAATTTCCTTATGTCATCCTCAAGTCATTGGTAAGGTTTTGTTCAGCCCTACAGCCTAATGTCAACTAGGCTTTGGGAAATTAAGGAAGGGACTGTACTATATATTATATACATTAGAGCAAACGGCCTCAGCTACCCAGAGAAGCAGTAATGAGACAACAGATGAAAATAGCTGTTTGGAAAGAGATAAAACTGGCAACCCAGTTAACATCTACACATACCCAAGGGCATCCAAAAAGTTAATGACAGGAGGTTTGATTGGACCCTGGACCCTCTTGAAGGCTGAAGTCAACTCTGGAATGTTAGCCTGGAATGTTAAGGACTTTGTCCTTCCATAGGAGCCATAATAAACACAAATACAAAGAGAGTTGAAGGATGAAGAAAGTAATCTTCCTAAGATTTCCAATCTTCCTTCTTTGATCACATCATCTTTCCCCTGATCCAATACTTGCAGTGGTTCTTGGCTTTCTCACATAACTGTTGTGATTGTACAATCTGATCTTAACTTTCTTTCCAAATCTGTATTTTTAGGATTTCCTCCATCGTATGCTCCAAACTCTTTGGTCTAGAATTCAAGGAGCCCACCAAGACCACCAAATAGGTGTTTGTAAGAAGCCATACCTTATAGGATTGTTCTGTACCATCCCAACCCTCTAACCAACTGCTGGTTGCTATCTGAACATTTTTCTGCTTCTCTGTCTTTTTTTCTTCACATATTTCTTTCAGCAGGGCTGCTATGGTAGGCTTGATAATGCCCCCCCAAAAGATATCTACATCTTAATCCTTGGAATCTATAAATCCTTAGAATCTGCTACCTTATATGGCAAAGATTTTACAGTCGCGATTAATAAAGATCTGAGATGAGGAGGTTAGCCTGGATGATCTGGCTAGGTGCCAGATGCCATCACAAATGTGCCTATAAGAGAGACAGCGAAACACAGAGGAAAAGGCGATGTGAAGACAGAGCAGAGAGGATTGGAAGATGCAGGCCTTGAAGATGAAAGCAATGCAATTACAAGCCCAGGAATCCCCGCAGCCATTAGAAGCTAGAAGAGGCAAGGAAGAGACTATCCTCCAGAGCCTCCAGAGAAAGCACAGCCCTGTCAGCTCCCTGCTTTTGGACTCCTGGCCTCCAGACCTGTGAAAAAGTCCATTTCTGTTGGTTAAGCCATCAGGTTTATGGTTGTTACCAGAGCCACAGAATATGAATACAGATACCCTTACCCTCTGACACAGATGTTACCTCTGATGCTCAATATGTGTTTTTCCTGTAAGCCTTGACCCACACACTCCTCCTCCCTGTAGAGTTCCCATATGGCTTCAGCTGGACGCAGTTTTGCTATACTTGCTGGTATGAGGCCCACCTGGCACCATAGTCATAAACTTGTGGATCTCTTTTATGCATTGTTAAGCGAGACACTAGGCTGGGAAACATGAGAGAGAGAGTTGGTGTTCAAGAACGAGCAAAAGAAAAAAGCTTGGGAAGATTCTACTAGTTGAACTGGTATCTAATGTGCTCATGAAACTTCAGGGCCATAAACTCTGAAGGGACTATTTATACGATTTTTCCTGCTGGGACTGTCATGATGGAGTCAGGTTCATCAGGTACTGCTAAGGGACTGGAATGTCAGCAACCAGGAGTTAGCAGGTGGAGCAAGCCCCACTGTGCTCACTTTGCCTCCCCTGAGTCCCGACTGCTGGGCTCCCCAGTGCACCCATACTCAGGCTCAGCTCTGCTCCTGCTACTGAGTTGATTGTAACCAAAGCAAACAAATTATCAACAGCCTCAGCTCACTCTCACTAGGACTGGAAATGAATCTAGCCTGCCAGACTCTGTGGCATAGCTTCAACAGCTGAGCATCTGCCTGCCCTCTCAAATCTCCAACCAGATTCCAGACCACAGCCACTCCTACTCTTGGAGTTGGTGCAATTCATAAAGCTGAACATTTGGCCAAGATTTTCTTCTCTTTTTGCTTTCCTCCCAGCCAAATTCCACAGTCCCTCTAAAGGCCTGGATCCTGCCCTGAACTGAGACTTTGCTGGTGGCTAGGGCAGTGGTATTTCCGCTAGAGTGCATTTGTTCTTTCTACAGAGATAGATCCTAGTTCTGTGCCTTCAATCTGCTAGCCATGTGTGTTAGTCAGGGTTCTCCCGAGAAACAGAACAAATAAGCTGCTAATATAGAGATCTATAAGTGGAGATTTATTGTTGGAATTGGCTCAGGTGATTATGGAGGCCAAGGCATCCCATAATCTGCCATCTGCAAGCTGAAGAGCTAGGAAATTCAGTTCAAGTCCAAAGTCCTGAGACAGGGGAACTGACGCTATAACTTCCATTCCAAGGAGTCTGAAGGTCCAAGAACCAGCTCTTATGTCTGAGGGCAGAAGATGGATGTCACAGCTCACAGAGAGAAAGAACAAATCCACCCTTCCTCCTGCTTTTTGTTCTATTCAGGCCCTCAAGGGATTGACTGATTGCCACCAATGCTGGTGAGGTTGATCTTTCTTCAGTCTATGGAGTCAAAGGCTCATCCCTCTGGAGATACCTCACACACATACCCAAAAAGAATGTCTGACCAGCTATCTAAGCATCCCTTAGCCCAGTCAGTTGACACATAGAAGTATCACACAAGGGTCTTGCCAGACTGTCTGACTTTTGGACTTAGGGTTTCTAGCCATCCATGCTTCCTGCTTCAAGGAGTAATAGTTTGTAAACATCACTTGAGCAGCCATGTCCTTTGACTAAGTAGGGGAGACTGTAGTGCAGCCAGTGAGAGCAACTGGGTAGCTTCCACAGTTACCCACCCTGCCTCAGCCTCCTTTTCCTGACGTTGACTTCTGAGCACCAGTGTGCCTCCCTCCTCAACCTGCCAAGTCTCTATACCTAGGCCCATCTCATCTCCGACAGATCCACTACTTCATGGTGGTTAAGAACATGGACTAAGCGTGTCTTCTTCAATGTGTTACTTCACCTGAGAATGTTTCAACTTCTCTAAAATGGGTATAAATACAGAATATACCATCCGGAGATGTCGGAAAGATTGAATTTGATTCTGGCCATAAAGTATGTTCTCTATGAGGCACTGTGCTAAGTGATCAATATATATAATGTTTCTGTTGGTCTCTCCAAAACATAAGCAGGCCGGACACCTGAAAAATAATTTGTTGTCTATCAAAAACTGTGATCCCACTTTGGGAGGCCCAGATGTGTGGATCGGTTGAGCCTAGGAGTTTGAGACCAGCCTGGGCAACATGGCGAAACCCCATCTCTACAAAAAACAAACAAAATATTAGCTAGGTGTGGTGCATGCATCTGCAGTCCCAGCTACCCGGGGGGCTGAGGTGAGAGGATCACTTAAGTGGAGGAGTCAAACGTTGCAGTGAGCCAAGATTGCACCACTGCACTCCAGCCTGGGTGACAGAGTGCGACCCTGTCTCAAAAACAGAACAAAAACTATAATCCTTTTTCTCAGCTAATCTTTAGAATTTTCATGAAAAAGCATATAAAGTCACTTTTCTGGGGAAATACAGGTTACTGAAACCCAGACGGTATATAAATGAAATAAAACATAAAGTTTTAGACACAGAAAAATGTTTTTTACTCTATCACTGAGTTTTTGGTACAGAGTTTCCACCTCTCAAAATAGGACCAATACAAGCATCTGTCTTTGGCCCATTTTAACATTCCTTTAGGAAGAGATGGTCTATGATATCAAAAGCTCCTTTAAGTTGCTAGGCAAAAAAGAAAGGCATGACATGTTAGGTTCAGACTTGAAAGAAGCAGAGATGTTCTCACGATCTGTACTGAGCTGTAAACCTAATTCCAGATGTGGTGTGATGTGGCGTCTGAAAGTGAAGCCAAGAGCGGTTTTCTGGTTTATCTGATAACTGCCCTCTGGTGGGAGAGGCTGGAATTTTACTGATAAAAGGCTGGTTCTTTAATAATAACTGAGATTCTAAACAAATAATTTTTTTCATTCCTCTGGCCTTTTGACTTTATTTTCCAAATAAAGATCCCCATATACTGAGACCTTTTCACTATTTGATCTGACCAGCTTTTAAATTACTTGTATTATATGGGATGGGAGGTGGCAGGCTTGGGGAAAAAAAATTTTTTTTAATGCCTAGAATCTTATTTCCTATCTGGAAAATTTTTGAAGGATAAATGTTGAACCCGTGCTTTCTGACTGGAAGCTACAAAGCACAAATTATGCTGGTTCTACATGCATATTCTGAAACAGGCATCTTATTAGTATGATAAAAGAAACCTTTTTTAAGGGACATAAAGACCTAAATTTGAATCCTCACTCTGTCTTTTATCATCTGCTGGATCCAGGGCAAGTCACAGTCTCCCTAAGCCTTCATTTCTTCTACACCAGTAAAATGAGGAAAGTATGTATATCTCTTAGGTTGCTTTGAGTGTTAGAAAGGAGATGTAACAGAGAGTAGAACCTGGCACATAGTAAGTGCTCAATACATGTTAGATATTATTATTTATAGTATGTAAGAGGATGCAAGTTCTTTGGAGAAAAAGCTGACCCATTTCAACTCTGTTATGGTTATTTTTAAAAGAATAGCATGCAACATTGCCCACATTTCTTTAAATATTAGTCAAGGCCATTGCAAATATTAGATGTTACTGGATAACTATACAAGCCACGAATTCTACACAGATGAGGTTCAGATCAAGCTAGAACTTGGGAAGGAATGTACTAAGACTTCCCTATCACACTAGAATTACATTTATCAGCTGTGATCAAACAATATTTATTCTTTTTCTGCAATTTACTTTTAAGCCCTTTGGTGGTATTAACATTACTTTTTAGTTGCTGAGCTACTAAGCTTGAGAAACTCAAGTCTGCTTTTTAACCTGAGGGAAATTCCAAGGAAATACTTGTTATGGCTTGCTCAGAAGTGGTTCTTGGGGCTTTAGGAGTTATTTTTCCACAACATAGTTTAACTGAGAGATCAGATAAGGATGTCAAGATAAAGGAAATGTAGAATTGGAGATAGTAGGGCAGAGAGTAGAGGGAAGAACTGGCAATCAAGGGCAAAGGAAGAAGACAGGAGTCATAACGAGTTTCCTAACACTGGGTAGGTGATCAAAACATCCATGAACCCCAGTTCTCAGCTGGAAAATAGGGCAAGGGACTGAACCAAATTTATGAAGTCCCTTCCAAGTTTAAAAAAAAAAAAAAAGAAGAAGAAAAACAAGAAAAAATCCACTTGAGTATCATGTTAATTACACATAGCCTACCAAAGTGTTCTCAAAAACATAATCATTTTATTCTTTGTGCACCAACTCCCCAGCTGCAGCAACTCCCTTTCCATTCATTTCACACCACCAGCCAGGGTTGCCCTTTCTCCAGCACTAAAGGCTGGCAGAGGGGCAGGTGATTCAGAGCACTTTTTTTTTTCTTTGAGACAGCATCTGACTCTGTCACCCAGGGTGGAGCTCACTGCAGCCTTGACCTCCTGGGTTCAGGTGATCCTCCTGCCTCAACTTTCCAAGTCGCTGGGACCACAGGTGTGTACCACCATGCCTGGCTAATTTTCTTTTTTATTATTTGTAGAGACCGGGTCTCACTATGTTGCCCAGACTGGTCTCAAACTCCTGGGTTCAAGTAATCCTCCCTCCTTGTCCTCCCAAAGTGCTGGGATTATAGAGTGCCACTGTGCCTGGCCCAAAAGCACATTTTTATCTGAGGACCCCACCATCAGATATGAGGAGTTAATTAATTTGAGGGAAGGCATTTGTCCTCAGGATGTTATAAGGGAGATTCTTATCATTTCCCCACACTCCTGGAAAGGCTGCCTTGTATGACCCTTGACTGAAAGCCTGGTCCAATGGCACTATGGCCTGGCATGTGGCCCAAACCCCAGTCCAGTGAGTGGACCCAGGGTGGACCCTTGACCAGAAATTTGGAATTGAGATTCTGAGACTTTAGGCCCTTATTGGGGCATGCGTTAGGTGTGCATTAGGCCCTTTAACTGAGGTGTGCATGGAGTTCAGGTGGCCATTTCCTGCCATAAGAAGGCCAAAGCAGAGCAGACCACACCAGCCTTCAGGTCAGCCTCACTGTCCCGGCTCTGTAGCGAGTAGCAGAAATGGGATCACACAACTTCAGGGAGAATAGTTGCCTTAGAACTAGGAATTGCCCAGAAACCAAAAAATTGCCAAAAACCAATTCTCAAGTCATTATCTGCCCTTGTGCTCTGGGAAGTAACACTTGTATCATTGGGATACAATTCTCTTTATTTCTAAAGCTGGTCTGAGTAGGTTTCTGTTAGCCTTCAAAGAGCAAATACATACAGGCAGAAGAGCATGAAGAAATTCATTCTCATGCTCAAACGTCAATGAGCTCATGACTTGAAGTAATAACTCTCACATAAGGACATTTCAGACACCAAGATGAGCCATTGGAAACATATTTTAGGGCTGAAGGGTCTTCCTGGAGTCCTTTCGGTCCACGGGCAGCTTCCTGTGCTATCTTCCTGGTTTCGGTGGGAATTCTAGAGGAACATGCTTGGGCAGGCTGTTTATGTCCTTTGCAAAACAAACAGCAACTAAGATCTAAGATCTCTTAGATGAAAAGAAGTGAAACTCAAGATGGTATTTTTATAGCCTAGACTTTGAAAAAGCTGTCTTTGGAGGCCCATTTGGAGGAAGAATGAAGGCTCATGCAGCTGATGCAATCTGCTCCGTGCTCACAGCCCATCTGCTATTCGGGGTTTTTGATTTTTGCTTTCTTTGTCATTCCCCTGTTTGAGATATGATCTCACTCTGTCGCCCAAGGTGGAGTGCAGTAGCATAGTCGTGGCTCACGGCAACCTCAAACCCCTGGACTCAAGTGATCCTCGTGCCTCAGCCTCCCAAAGAGCTAGGCTTCACCACACCCGGCCCCATCTGCTGTTCGAGTCTCATGAAAGGTGGCCTTGTGTGATGATCAAGAGCATAAGATACAGTCACCTGGGTTCAAATCCTGACTCCACTTTCAACCTGGACAAGTTACTGAGTGCCCACCTCACTGTGTTCTTTTAAGATCAAAAAAGACTGTGTATGGAGTATCCAGTGGGTTCCAAACACTATTCTGCATACTTTTACAGAAAATAAAAGCTAGCATGTATGCACATAGAGTACCTTAACTTATTGATCACAAGAGGAGTTAGAGAGACCACTAAGAAATGGGCTTGTGGGGTGTGGACACGTATGCAACCCATGCGTGGTCCTACGATTCTGGTACCCAGGACTAGCAATTAAGGGAATTAATTAAAATTCATTTTAGAAACTCATGACCTGCAACAATTTCTCAGTAATAATCAAATTAAAAACCCTAATGATGTGTTTACCACTACAGATGCTCCTTGACTTAGGGGTTACGTTCTGATGAACCCAGCATAACTTAGATATATCATAAGCCAAAAATGCACTTAATATATCTAACCCCCCAAACATCATAGCTTAGCCTAGCCTAGCTTAAATGTGTTCAGAACACCTACTTTACCCTGCAGGTAAGCTAAATCAGCTAACACAAAGCCTATTTCATAGTAGAGTGTTAAACATCTCATGTAAGAATATCATACCACATATAGCTTGCCTGGGAAAAGATCAAAATTAAGCCGGGTACGGTGGCTGGAACTTGCAATCCCAGCTACTTGAGAGGCTAGGACAGGAGGATTGCTTGAGGTCAGGAGTTTGAGATCAGCCTGAGCAACATAGTGAGACCCCATTTCTTTTTTATAAAAAGGAAAAAAAAACCCCACAAAATTTAAAATACGGTTTCTGCTAAATGTGTATCAATTTTGTACCATCATAAAGTAAAAAAATCATAAGTTGAAGTTGAACAGTCATGAGTCAGGGACTCCCTGTATATGTGTCAGACAGGGGTCCTCACAATGGAGTATTCTGGTGATGTATTTTTCTAAGCCCCAAAGCAAGATGCACTATCCAGTGGCAAACTCATTGGCTTTATAGATGGAAAGATGCAAAGTCAACAGGCTTGTCTCCTACAGTGAAATGTTATGTCGGAACACTAGCACGGAGTAAACACTTAAACACTCGTTTATTTCTTTCCTTTCCTTCTACAAAACATTAACTTAACTGTGTCACCATGTAGGGTTGCAACAATCTAGCCATCTCTTAACTACCTCCTTGTGATAATATCTTGGTAGTTACAGCATGTGCTTTTATGAAATGTATTACCTTCATTTCTTACAACACTTTCTAACGACCTCTAGAAAACTATAGACTTTTATACTTTACTGGCTTCAAGACTGCATCTTCCGCAACCAACTTATCCTTACAACTTCACTGCATGCCTCTTCCCCTTCCTACCTTTCCTGCAAACAAGCCTGTGTGCACACACTTGACCTTTACCTGCTGAAACTTCTTTCTAGATTTCCAAAAGGCCATCCCTTTCAAGCCTTCATGTGTTTGCATTTTCAGTTCCTTTTTCTGTATGGAAAATTCTGTCAGACTACATTGCTTCCTCTTCTGAGAAGCCTTCCCCAACTCAATCAGATGGAGCTAATCACCTCACCCTCTATGCTTGCAAAATGCTTTTATGTTATCTACAAAGGTATTCTGTTCCAGGTCACTGTTCCTGACCTCTGAGGCAGGGACAGGATGCTATACCATCTTGGAAATAACTGCTTTCGAGGAGACTTGAATGTGTCAGTCATGTTCCTGGCAGGGAATGTGGCATCTGCAAACTGAGAAGTTGAAGAAGGGTTCAAAATATAGACTATTTACAAAGGTTGGCAGAATCTAGGAGAAACACAGGGATAATGCAGGGTCTCCAGGGCCAGCAAGAGCAGGGAGTTTTGGCCTGAAGAAGCCAAGGAGAGAATGTAGCTACTTGAACCCATAGTAAGAAATAGATATAGAGAGAGGGGTCCACGTAGCAGGACCAGAAACCCTTTGCAGAGAGAAATAGACAACCCTCTGTGGCCTGACAGGTGAGGAGTTGAGGGTATACTCTGACCTCATGCTCTACCTGCTGCCTTCCATTGGCCAAGCCCATCAGGAAGCTGGGGCAAGGGGCCCATGGATGCGATCCTTATGGCTAGTCTCCCTGAGGACAGAGCAGAGGGAGAGTAGCTTGGGAGGGTCAATGGGAGACAGGCAGCACTGTATGCATAGTGACAAGTTTTTTGCATGCTACATAAATGCTCAAACAGTAGCTTTTCGACCCAGCAGTAATAGATCAACCACACATTAGAGATATTTAGCTAAATGATCCCGAGGTGGGTTCCCTGGGCAGCGGACTCGAGATGGTTGTCAGCATGCAGGAGACACATTTGGGGTCAGCTCCTGTGGGAGAGAAGGGAATGAAATCTGTCTTCTGTTTCTCTGTCCAAATGACCCAAGAGTCTCAATCAGAAAAGATTCCAGCCTTGAATCCCAATGATGAAATGTATGTACCCTGGTCCTTTTCTGGGCCCCAAAATAACAGTCACTTGGGGTCCTCCATTTTTATCACCCCCCCAAAAAAACCCCATACATATTACTAGTCATTCCCCATTTCCCTACCACCACCCTACATAAATGTCCACATTCTCCACACTTGCCAGAACACATGGAGTGGAGCATGCATTCTCAGTAAAGGAAATATCAGCCCTTAGGGGGCAAAAATTGTCCTGGTTGTGGGGAGGAGGGGTGGGACTGTGAAAAAATGTAGATATTACATAGTAGAAGAAAAGATGTACAGAGTACCTGGGAGAGTGAAATTTCATGAACTGAGGGGTGGGAGGGATGAAACTTGGGGGGAAAAAAGTCTAAGATGGCACACAACGCCGCCTAAAAAGTCCCATTGTGACCGCATAGCACTTCCCAGTGACCCAGTAGGCGCAAGCAACATTTCCAGCCACAGCCTCACGCATCACCTGCAGGACCTCCCAGGTGCCTGAGTGACAAAACTTTCTTCTGTTGTACTCCCCTGAATAGGTGCTTATGAGGCCAGACAATAATACACAACATTGTAGCCAACGTGAAGGAGTTAAAACTGCCCAAACCTTTCACCTGACCTTATTAATCCCTGGACTCTTGCTTTTAGACACCCCAAAAGACGTACCAGGCTCACCTGATATCTTCCATGCATCAAACTTGGAATAAGTCATTACCCCCAAGGAGCCCGGGATCTTTTTAATGGGGGACAGTATTAAGAGATCTCAATCTATGGGCTAGGGCCATTTCTACGAATAGCAGTGGAATACATACACACTAATTTTAGAACATTGTCATCACCCCCAAAGGAAAACCTTGTACATATTACCAGTCATTCCCCCATTTCTTCGCCATCGCCCTACATGAATTTTTATTTCAGTTTTGCATTGTTTTAATTTGTTGAATGAGGCGTGAATGAACACAGCCTAGTTTTAGAATGAATTTGTTTCTGGGAGAATTCCAGGGTGACATAAGAGGACACAAGCACAATTCATTGCTGCCCAAGGGCCATTGTCACTTACTACCCATTGCTGTCTGACCTATCAGAAGAATGTCCTCTTCACTGAATAAAAAGCAGCATGAGGTAAATAGCTTTGGAGTATCTTCCCAGCACATACGGCCCTTCCTTGAGTGAACTACCCTTACCTTCTCAACCACACCAGTGGACCCCGAGAAGCTATTTTATACAACATGGAACCATGCCCCTGGCCACAGTTGATAATACCAGGGTTGGACATCCCATCCAAGCTAGGCCAGAGCTCTTCCTTGGTAATTTGGAGAATCTAAGGGGAAGAGACTGTTAGAGAGAAGAGGTAAGATAGAAGAGAAGGAGATTTTTTTCAGTTTTCCAGCACTTAAACTGAGTCCTTTTGTGGTAGGCAGAATTCTAAGAGTCCAACCCTGATATAGACCTGTATAATACCTATCCTTGACAGTGGAAGAATCTGCAGATATGAAACATCACTTCCATAACTTACTATTATATATATACATACACATATATTTTTGAGACAGAGTCTCACACTGTTGCCTAGGCTGGAGTGCAATGGCGCGATCTTGGCTCACTGCAACTTCTGCCTCCTGGGTTCAAGCAATTTTCCTGCTTCAGCCTGCCTAGTAGCTGGGTGCCCACCACCATGCCCAGCTAATTTTTTTTTAGTTTTAGTAGAGACAAGGTTTCACTATGTTGGCTAGGCTGGTCTCAAACTCCTGACCTTGTGATCCACCCGCCTCAGCCTCCCAAAGTGCTGGGATTGCAGGCATGAGCCACCACGCCTGGCCAACTTACTATGTTATATGACAAATGGTGTGGTCTAGATGTAATAAAGGCCCTAAATCAGATGATTTGGAGTTAAAAGGAATATAATCCTCACTTGTCTTCACTTAATGGGGTGAAAAACTCTCCTTTAAAAAGCAGCAGAGAAAGTCTCTTGCCCACTCAAGAAAGAAAGCGAACAGCCCTTGGTGACTGTCTGTGGAGACAAGTGGCCTGCAGGAGTGGAGGCCTCAGTCCTTTGACCTCAAGGAACTGCATTCTGCCCACAAACAAGCTGAATGAGCTTGGAAGAGGGCCCTGAGCTCCAAGTGAGAACCACAGCCCGCACTGACACATGCAATGCAGCCTTGAAGAGACTCAGATTCCTGAACATGGAGACTGTGAGATTATAAATTTGTGTTCTTCTCAAGCCATTAAGCTTTTGGCAATTTGTTACACAGCAATATGTAATAATATACCATTCCCGAAGCCTGACTGGGTTGGGTTCGAAAAAACCAAACAACTTAACATGCTTCCTCACTGAATTCTTCACTTTTTACCTGAGCTAGTTAACAGTAGTTTATTTCAACCAGAAAGTCCTAATATGCTTTTGGTACATTATTCCAAAGAAAGAATAATTAGCTAATGCCGAAAGTACCAACCCACTTGAATGCCTTTACATATTTCTATTGACACATTTCCCTCCCCTCCGCCTCATATAATGGATTATATAAATCTGAATAGAATGGATAAGAAGAATCTTGGAAAAATTCTAAGAGGTGGATGTGGGGAGGGGAGCATAAGACACTGCTTATCACTGAAGCAATTAAACATAAAGTCAGAAGATGATTATCTTAATACTTTTGAACAGAAGTATGCTTTCTGCTAATGAGGTTACAAAAATGAAAATTAAAATAAATAAATAAATATATATATGCTTCTCGGCTGGGCACGGTGGTTCATGCCTGTAATCCCAGCACTTTGGAAGACTGAGGCTCACCCGAGGTCAGAAGTTTGAGACCAGCCTGGCTAACATGGTGAAACCCCGTTTTTACCAAAAATACAAAAAATTAGCCAGGCGTGGTGGCACTCACCTGTAATCCCAGCTACTCGGGAGGTTGAGGCAGGAGAATCGCTTGAACCCAGGAGGGGGAGGTTGTGGTGAGCTGAGATTGCGCCATTGTACTCCAGCCTGGGCAGCAAGAGCAAAACTCCGTCTCAAATAAATAAATAAAATATGCTTCTTCATGTCTCCATGTTCTAGAGTTCTATTACTTGATTTGGCGCCCTCTGACCTTCAAACTTCGTCCAACATAATATGGACAATATCTTTAGGAGCAAATGTCTAGCTCATCTTCTTAACCATAGCAGTGGCCCCAGGGATCATTTTGTAAAACTGAACCCACTCTCCTGGGCCAGAACTCTGTGGTGATTTGGAGGACAGATACACACAGACTCTACCACAGGTAAGTGCTCTACATAGATGCTCACCGTGAGGGAACTTTTGGATCTTGGTGGCTGTGGCAGCCATAGAGATGCACCACTGCTCAGCTCTTCCTTCAGGAAAGGAGTGGAGTTGGGAGGTGCGAGAGTGGAGTTAGCTGATGGCCTCCAGCTGTTAGTGCCTTCAGAATCTGCCTCAATTTTTGAGCTGGAGCCATACTTCTTCCAGGCAACCCTCAGCTAATGACTAAGCACCACAGAGGTCCTAAAGCCCAGACATTTCTCCCCAACACGGAACACTTCTAGCAGATCACCTTGTTCTGGAGTTCCCCATTGGCTTGGTCTGAATTTTGTCATGTCCACATCATGATCTGAGGCTCACTTGCCCAATCCTGATTCCTCCCACTTTCCTTTAATAGGTGTTCAGTATGCATCATGGTGTGAAAACTTTCCTTGTCCAATCTACCTTCCTCTTCCTCTTCTCTTTCACAGGCATTACATCTCAACAAACCTCATGTGCTCCCAGCACCACCTCAATGTCTGCCTCACAGAGGACCCAGCTAACTCAGTGGCCATACTTGGGCATGCATGGGAATAGAGAAGAGGAAAACAATCTATATAAAGAGAAGAATGAAGCATACACTCAGGAGAGAAAGAGAGAGAGACAGCAGGAGGGAGAGGGGGAGAGAGAGAGGGAGGGAGAGAAATCTGATGATATCTGACTGCTATTTAATCCACAAGTTCCATGGGACACTTATTAGTACATTTCCTTTTCTTTTTCCTTCAGTTAACTTAGGCCTCTTTTTTTTTTTTTTTTGTCACAAAGATAAGTAGTTAATCCATATTTGACACCCTCTTCAAAAAGTGGGGGTAGGGGAGCAGGGGATTAGAGCCACAGAACCATCATCGGAATTATACCCCTTACATAGCTGCACTATGTAACCCCAAACCACCCACCATCCACACCGTTATGTCTGAAAGAGATGGAAAAACACCAAGAAAATTCCCCTAAGACAGATGGAGGAAGGGCCATGCGGAAGGCGACAATTAACACTAATTGAGATAATCTTCTTGCAGCATGGAAAAGAAGAGCAACTTCAGCTAATAAAGTTAACCAAAAAAGTATAAAGGTTTAACTCTGAAACAATTACAAATGTGCTGTTTTTTAAAAATGTGCTTCATTGGCTCCTTATGTAGGTAGCAGAGGGGAGAGAATGAAAAGATATCTGTTCATTGGCCTCTAACATTGAAATATATTTTGGCAGCATACATTAATTGAATACCTACTATGTGTCAGGTCTGGAAAAAACACTGGATACTAGGATAAAACATTCGTCTCTTAAAAGTGCTCAGATTATTGCAAGAGACAAATAATAAAAAAGAAGATCAGAGTTAAACACTCAGAATAAAATTCCCTTTATCTGGGTCATATCAGTTTTTAGTAAAGAAAAGTAGTATCCAGGTCCCCAGTTACTGAAGCATTGGAACTATAAGAAAATTGCCATTTTTCAAAAAAGAATGTAAATCATTTGAAAATTAGGCACAGTTTGAAGTGAGGAAGATAAATAGCATCTTAAATGTAACTGCCAAGATGTAGCAAAAGAAGGATAAGATGGATCCAGTACAAATGTCAACAGGAAAGCTCTCTGAGCCATTAATTCTAAAGAACATATCTCCCAAGAGCACTAGTTTTCAGCCTGTCCTATCCAGATTCCTCCTGAATAGTGTATGTGGGCTGCCCAGCTGGGGAGGTGTCCTGTAGAACCTGAGCCCCCACAGCAGACATCTCCATGTCTGTTTCCTTCCAGCTTTACAACCAGAGGCCATCATCGAGCCACCAAGGTCTGCCTCCCTTGGCTGTGTTTGAATTCCCTCTCAATTTCTGTTGATTAGTGTGGTAAGAAGCCACCAAGATGTTCCCCAAGGATCCCAGATTCCTGGTACTTGCACCCTTAGTAGTGCTGCGCCATACTGAATAAAGCCGACCTATGTAACCAATAGGATATTGCAGAAATGCCCATGTGTGGCTTCTTAGGCTAAGTTACAAGAGACATGGAAGTTTTTTACCTTACTCACTTTCTTCAGTCTCTTCCTCTGAGGCAAGGCAGCCACCATCTTGTGAGGATACTCAAGTAGCCTGTGGAGAGGCCCATATGAGGAGGAACTGAGGTTTCCTGATGACAATACACATAATGTAAGCAAACTGTCTTGAAAGGGGATCTTGCAGCTCCAGTCAAGCCCTCAGATGACTGTTGCCCTGGACAATACCTTGACTGTAATTTCAAGAGCGACCCCAAGCCAGAATTATACACCTAAGCCACTATTCAATGTCTGACTCACAGAAACTGTGTGAGGTAATATTTAGCATTGTTTTAAGCAGCTAAGTTTTGGAATGATCTGTTATGCAGCAAGAGATAACTAACACAGATATCGGGTACCTGAATGTGAGGCATTATCCTAACAAAACCTCAAATGTGGCGTGAAACGATCCTCCTGCTTCAGCCTTCCAAAGTGCTGGGATTAAAAGTGTAAGCCACTGCCTGGCCTCCTGTGGTTTTGATGGCAATTTCCTTACTTCCCTTTAATCCCACACTGGCAGCCTTCTGAATGTCTATCAGGCTTCTACTATCAGTTTGTTCAACATGTTATGCTTTCACTAACACTCTCCTCAAAGTCTTTCCAGCTTCCATTCATTTCCTCATTCCAAAGCCAAAGCCAAAACAAACAAACAAACAAACAAACAAAAACAAAAAAGGAAAGGAAAGAGGATCCTTGTTATGTAGTGGTAGAAAATTTAGCAACACCATCTCCTTCAATAAGGTGGAGGTAGCATGGATTGGGTGATTTTGTTTTTTGGTGTGTGTGTGTGTGTGTGTGTGTGTGTGTGTGTGTGTTTTGAGTCAGGGTCTCACTCTGTCACCCAGGCTGGAGTGCAGTGGCACAATCACAGCTCACTGCAGCCTTGACCTCCCAGGCTCAAGTGATCCCTTCCACCTCAGCCTCCTGAGTAGTTAGGACCACAGGCACATGCCACCACACCCAACTAATTTTTTAAATTTTTGCAGAGATGGAATCTGCGTATGTTTCCCAGGTTGGTTACAAACTCCTGGGCTCAAGTGATCCTCCTGCCTTGGCCTCCCAAAGCGCTGGGATTACAGGTGTGAGCCACTGTGCCCAGCCTGGACTGGGTCACTTTGAACAGGGTTGTCTACAACTATATAAACCCTGTGTTTTTCCTCCCATTGCATGCTGTGTATGATGTGAGTGGGTTACTTGTTTCTTAAATTTGCAGGTCTTCAGCTTCCAAGTAGCTGGGATTCCAGGAGCCTGACATCACGTCCTGCTAATTTTTGTATTTTTAGGAGACACATGGTTTCCCCATGTTGGCCGGGCTAGTCTTGAACTCCTGACCTCAGGCGATCCACCTGCCTCAGCCTCCCAAAGTGCTGGGATTATAGGAGTGAGCCACTGCACCCGGTCTGGTATTTTTGAAATTACATTCTAGAGCACCAGCCTTCTGCAAGATGTACTGGCAGCGTCCTGAATGTATTTGTCCGTGAGGTGCCTATTCTCATTCCTCTATCATGGAAGTCAGACCACATATGTGGGCATATTAAAGTCTTTGAGAAGTCAGTAATCAAAACTGTTTAACACTACTTAACTCACTGGTTACCAGTATTTAACCAGAGGACCCTTTTGGGAAACTAGTGACATTTCTTGGGTCACTAAAAGAAAAAATGCTCTTTAGAACAATGGACTAAGTATCTCAGCTTTCTTTGCATAGAAAATTCACTTCTATCTGATAATAGGAACAATTCCCTGCTTTCGAAAGAAAGGTAAGTTTTGTTTAATGTATTCTCTAAACCTCTAATGAGAAGTATTGCTTTTATTTTCTCCATCTTAATTGCTTTTAAGTGGTAGTAAAATAGAGCAAGTGTGCTAATAACTGCTTTCTATAACTAATCGCTATAATTGTAGTTATTGCCTAAAACTTGGTGTTCCAGGAAGAAAGGCCCCATAATGCTCACTAGAGCTCCCCAAACCTACACCAATGATCCAGTTCAACACAGGATATTCACACTCACCGAGACGCCTGCTGCTTTTCACGAAAACTTAGAGGAGAGTTAATCACTGGAAGATCATTCATTCAGCTTGCTAAAAGTTGATTCTCCTGCACCTCTGATCTACATTTGGTACTAAGAGCACCAAAGTATTGTAGCCACGAAAGAGAAACAAATTTTATGACTTTGATTTAGTGAAGTTGCTAAAGCCATGTTAGTTTTCCGACTGTAACCCAAACATCCCAGGCCTCATATTTTCAAACCTCATGCCCAAGCTGTCTAGTTTGTCTTTAGCCCCACTTTGCCAGATTATTGGCCCCCACCTACCCATAGGTGACTTGAGTCTTGAGCAAACCAAATACCCCTTAGACTCTGGCTCTCCCAGAAATAACCCTGGACATGCAGGGTGGTGGCAGGCAGGTTTTCTCTTGATGTTATCCTCTGCTCTTCCTGCTGATGTCTGCTGCTCCTAGCTCTTCAGCGAGGCTGCCTCTGCTGCCTGAGCACTCCTGGGTTCCACAGCTGCAAATCCCTCCACAAGCTGAAGGGACCATGCAACTTCCAGCCTTATTTCTCCCCAAACACTATATACATGGCACACCACAGAAATAGAGAAAACATCTCTCCGGCTGCCCAGGGGTCACATTTGGCTCTCTAAAACTGGAGAAGGCACTGCTTTCTACCCCAGAGTCTCCACAGCTCTTTCCACCATTGCCTAACACCCCTACATCCAGAAAAAAGACCTAGTTTCTGAGGGTGAACCAGAAAATAGGGAAATGAAGAAGATAGTGGTCTTACCACCATCTTTCCCCTCCAGAGAAATGTCTTCTTTCCCTTTCTCCATGCAAATCACCTATATAATTTGAAGCTATGGGGCCAGCAATAACACAACCAGAAGCATAGTGGAGGAATTATACCCCCCTCCCACGTGGTTCACAAACAATTTCTTCTCAATGGAAAGAAAAGTAAATTTTTTTCTTTCTTTCTTCTTTTTCTTTTTTTTTTTTTGAGATGAAGTCTAGCTCTGTTGGCCAGGCTGGAGTGCAGTGGCACGACCTCAGCTCGCTGCAACCTCCACCTCCTGGGTTCAAGCCATTCTCCCATTCTCCTGCCTCAGCTTCCTGAGTAGCTGGGATTACAGGTGTGCACCACCACGCCCAGCTAATTTTTGTATTTTTAGTATAAACGGGGTTTCACCATGTTGGCCAGGCTGGTCTCCAACTCCTGACCTCAAGTGATCCACCCACCTTGGCCTCCCAAAGTGCTGGTATTACAGGCGTGAACCACCGTGTCTGGTCCCCAATATTTTTTTTGCTTTTGAAGACTCAAAGAGGCTGCTTCCAATAGTTTTTGGAGAAAGAATGGCTTTTTTGTGGGCACATCGGCCTGATTTTTCTGTTGATGCCATCCTGCTGCAGTCTGTTGGTTCAAAACATTGGAAATTCTGTGGCTGATGAGCCAAGTGCTCAGTGTGAAGGAGAAGATGATAAACTCATATACAGTGACAGCAACTCAGGATTCTCTTATCATAACTTCCCTTCCTATCATATAAACCATGAGAAGTGGCTTATGGGAAAAGCGAGGTGTAAAAACACAATTTAATTTTCAAAGCTTCAAAAGATTAACATGCTACATGTTTTTAAAATCCACAACATTAGAAAAGGGTATCTGCTTATGCTTATTGGAAAGAAGATAGTAACTAATGTTGACAGTGCCCAGCCTAGAAGTCAGCTGCAAGCAATTCTCTCAAACACTGACCGCTTCTCACTTCTCTCTGGGCAAGGGAACACCATAGGATGGCAATACATAGCAGCTTATAAGAAAGGGGTGGTTTTGTTTTAGCCCATCCAATATATGGGCATGGATAGAAAATACCTGGGAAGAAAAGCATGATGGAAAAGAAATAGATACTAATAACTCATTAAATCCTTTCTAGTGATATCTGAAGTGAGTGGAGGCCAAAAAGAGAAATATGACATAAGGGGAAGTCCCTTTGCTGGGCCTCTTTCCTAGGATTCTTAGGAAGAGAAGCTTATTAACAGTGTCAGATATCCCAGCTGTAGCTTCTAGACGTGAGCGTCCTCCAACACTGAAGAGTTAAAGGTAAGCAGCCCAATCACTTGTTATCCTGCAATGTCTGTAAACAGAAGCTGATTTTCTAAAACTTAATGCTAGTTTCTACCAAGAAGACAGGAAATATAACTGACCTTCCAAATCTGAAGCTTACCATCTTGCTGTTTCTTACTATGTCTTGTATTATGGCTTCCTGTTTCTTTTACACTTCAGTTGGAACTCTGTGAGAGAATGATGTCTTCTGAGTGACTAAAAATAATTTTGTAGTAATAATAACAGTAGCTAACTTCTAAGTGCTTAATGTGTTGCTAGCCATATACGAAACTCTTCAATTGCTGCTCTTAGGCTTTACGGCGACCCTATGATATACGTACCAGGACCAAGCCTCTTTTCCAGACCAGAGAATGGAGGTACAGAAAGTTTAAATAGCTTGCTCGCAGGGAGGAAACATGCAGGGATAGGAAGAGTGAATCCCTAGAGTCCATGCTCCTAACCACTGGGCTACACGGCGAAGTGGCTATTTACCCCCAGTCCTCAACTACTCCATATAAGATTAGAGAACTCAGCTGGGCACAGTGGCTCACACCTGTAATCCCAGCATTTTGGGAGGCCAAGGCGGGTGGATCGCTTGAGGTCAGGAGTTCGAGACCAGTCTGGCCAACATGGTGAACCCTCATCTCTACTAAAAATACAAAAATTAGTGGGGCGTGGTGGCAGGCACCTGTAATCTCAGCTACTCAGGAGGCTGAGGTGGGAGAACTGGTTGAATCTGGGAGGCGGAGGTTGCAGTGAGCCAAGATCACGCCACTGCACTCCAGGCTGGGCGACACAGCAAGACTCCATCTCAAAAAAAAAAAAAGATTAGAGGACTACGCCTGGAAGTGCCATGAAAATGGAGGAAAATGCCAGGCAGTTGGCACATGCGTTGCATGAAAACATCTAGTAATAAAATAAGGGGGACTATATGTTTAAAATACACACACAAAACCAATTTTCATATGGTGAGAGCTGGTTTGAAGTAATCAGTTCTGAGTGTGTATTTTAAACTCACACTCTACCCCCGCCACCTATTTTATTTCCAGAAGTTCCCATAAAATGTGTGCGCCAACTGCATTATCATGGTACTTCTAGGCATAGTCCGCTACTCTTACATGGGGTGGGTGGGGACGTGGAGGCACAAACAGTGAATTAGGAAAAGCAAAGCCCACTGGAGCAAATGCCATCTAGAACTCGTTACTTCCATTTTAGACATATTTGAATGTCAGTACATATTTTTTGTCTTGAATAAAATATATTTATTACCTTATAGTCTAGGATGCAATATGGTCCATTAACCAAGTAATTAAAACCAGTTGTGATGAGTTAAGTAAATGGGAATCACAGAAAAAGCGCATGAAAATGCTTAAGACTGTGGTATGACCAGAAGTGAGCTGTGAGGTATAGTGAACAAATTCAAAACTTATTTTTTTCTCCAATCCTCCTTTTTTGAATTTGAGAAAAAAATGCTAGAAGGAATAAGAAATGGACCATAGATAATCTGTGTAGGTGAAAATATAATTTACCTCAAATCATTATTATTAGGAGTAAACACTTCATTGGGGCAACAATATTGTTTTTTCAGAATTAAGTGCAAAATTGAAAATAGCTCTTTCTTCTAATTGTGGCAGAAGAGAGAAAGGGTGACTGCCAAGTGTGTTGATATTTCTGAAATTCAACCTTAACCTGTCATTTTCTTTCTTTAATTCCTAGACTCAATATTCCCCTCCACTCATTCCCTAATTCCCTTCCACCTTATGTACTGTCTCTCCCTAAAGGGTGTGAAAATGGAATGAGTGCATTCTTCTTTGCATCTCATTCATATTAAATAATGAAGCAAGGAATTTTACAATAAATCATTTATAAAGAAGAAATAGAAACCATATTAATAGCATTTTTACCATAAATCTTAATCAGAATGTTAACACCCAGCAAATATAGATCGCATCTAAACTAGTAAGAAAAACCATATAAGTTTTCCTGATTATTTACATGAAGCAACAAGAATATTACTTTATGATATGGGTCTTCTGAAGTTTACTTTTCTGGAAGTTACCATAGGGATCTCAGATGGAGTTTTAAAAGCCTTTATTATTTGCTATTCCAAGGCTTCGGTTCTTAGCCAAGCTGAAGAATTTCTCTCTACCGATTTTACCGGTAGCATCTATAATCAGCAAATTCCTCTGTCCTTGAGTTCCCTAAAATACCCTGTCCTTCCTGTCCCTCCCAGCATTGATCTTCCTTACTTACCTGTAGAGAGCCTACAAGCCAGGTACCACATCAGCTTCCCTGGGAGAATTTTGCAAGTGCTGGTTCTTTAGTTCCTCAAAATTGTCTGATCATATCTGATTAAGTGAACATCTTTCCCAAATATGACATTCCAGGCAACGCCTTAATTATATAAACAATTTTTCCAATTATGGTCTGGTAAACAAAGGACAGATTCTTATTGAATATTTGCTAATAAGTATATTGCCATGAAAAGTAAGAATACTTGATAATGGTTTGTGAATTCAAGCGGTAGGTGGGAGGGGTCAGTGAGAAAAATATATCATTTAAAAATATTTTATTACTGTTTACAAAAGCAAATGGATATGGGGTTATGGGGTTACAGATAGCTTAAGGAAGAATTTCCTTATATATCTAGAAAAGACAGCATTAAAATAGTATCAACAATATTCCAAACACATAACTACAATCATCCCTCCATTCATTCACTCCTATGTAATTAATTCTTGTTCTGTGGTAGCTTGGGTTAGCAGTTTTATGAAGCCTTCTGCTTCTCCATTAGAGTTCTGAAAATCCTGATTCAATCCTCAGGAACAGACTAAAAGTTGCTAAGCACAGAAGCCTATACGAAAGAGTCTATTTTTAGAAGTGTCAACAGTTTAAAGTATGTGGTACAGTTCTTTTCCATCAGTTTCTGAGATAGTCATTATTTGAAGGCAGCAATTCTGAAGGGTAGCTGATTGCAGAGCCTTCAGGAAAGCATTAGAGGAAAACACACCCCATCTGTAGGTGATAAAGTCTTAAAACAACTGTGGTAAATTGATTACTGATTATTTTCAAAGTGAAAGGCCTGATGAACGTTCATAGCAAGAATAATGCAACTGACAAGAAAGTTTGGTTGTTTCTGCGGTGTGCAAAATAAAAGTTTTAAACAAAATGTCTATGGGGACGATAGCCAATTTTCAATGTCTACAAGGACTATGATTAGCCAGTTTTCCATGTCAGTATGTGTTACATTTGATTAAAAAGAATGAACATAATTTTTACATGTAATAATCTTGAGATAGAATGTACCAAGAGTATGTTAAGACTATACCAATATGAATATTTCAAGAATATCAAGTAAAGAGATTCAGCAAGTCTAGAGTGAGTCCTAAACATCTACATTTTAGTAAAACTTCACAGCTAAGTCTAACATGCATCCCCAGTTAAAAACCACTGGCCAATAAGTTGCTAATCTTGAATTAAATAAGTCATTTTGTGACCAAGTTTCACATAATAAAATGATGACTGATTACCCTATAGGGTTTTTTACTGACATCATCAGACAACTACAACTGAAAAGTATAGGAAACTTCATCAGAATTATTTCATATTATTTCAGTGTTTTCCTTGAGGTTCAAATATATTAAAAATAAAGGCATCGGCAAATCTCCAGGGACTTTTCATGAAACACAGAATTTCTAAAGCGTTATATTGAGAACATTTTACCTATGCAAATGTACAAGATTTAACCCACCTAAAGAAAACAGCATGATCTTTTCCTGGTAGGTAATGAATGAATAATACAATTTTAAAGTTAATAATTACTCATATTGCTTAGTAACAAAAACAAAATCCAATTTATGTTTTGTTAATATATTGAAAAATAGATACGAAGTTAATTAATGTTCAACACAAAAAAAGTGAGTTATGCATTAGATCTCTGCAGAGCTGCCACTAGAGGGCACTATAAACAGATTGCAGAATAAAACCCCTGGACCTTGTCTGTTTTGGTACAGAGCTTGACTGTTGAATCTTAAACTGTTAGTAACAGTAAGAAGGTACATATCTTTGAGACTTGGTGAATGTGTAACCTCATATCTGGTTGCCACACCAGCTTCATGGATATTGTTTAGGGGATTTCTGCCAGGGATGGAGGTGCAGAAGGTCATATTGGAAGACTCCCTCTTGTGCAACGTTAAACTAGACCCTTCACCTCAGGCTTCAGTTACTTTAATAGCTTTTAAAATATTATACTATATGTATAATATAGTATAATATATCTATATCTATATCTCCTTATTAAACCTTAGGCTCAGTACCTAAATGTATGTTATTCTCTAATTTGTTATTGCATCATATATGTATATTATATATGTATCTATTATACACACATATATGTATATATTATACATGTATATGTATATATAATATATGTATA